>NW_028163825.1:0-225000 GCF_964263955.1 Coregonus lavaretus | reverse complement strand
ATGAGGTTTAATTCCATAGTGAAGGATCATTTTGAGCAGACGAGGGAGGAGGTGGAGATTCTCCAACAGTTCAGAGTAATATCAGCATATCGGCGAAATAAAAATTTGAAAGATGTGCTGGTACACTCTGGTTTCAGGGAGAAGCCGGGGCGGAGTGGATCACATTTTAGACAAGTTAAATACATTCAGAATAAATGGTCGGGTCTAGGGGCTCCAGTATGGGAGGTATTTCAATTGAAGACCACCAACATTGTATATGGAATTGAATGTCTACAATGTGGAAAACTGTATATTGGAGAAACTAGGAACTCCTTGGAAGCCAGACTCAAACAACATCTCTATCATATAAGTAAGGAGTCGGTTAAAAGCACACTATACATCCACTTTAGATCTCATCCAGTAGCTCAGTTAAGAATAGCAGGGTTGGAATCTAACCAGGGGTGGTCGCTAAAACACAGACAGATCCAGGAGCGGTGTTGGATAAAAAAATTGGGTACTTGTAATCCTAAAGGCCTTAATGAAAAGTATTAGAGACCTAAACTTTTCGAACTCTGACCTGAACACTAACCTGAACCATCCCAACCCCAGTTTACTTTAACTATAACCCCAACCCTAATCCAAAACTTAACCTTAACCTTGATTATAACCTTAATCCTAACTTTAACCGGAGCAATTTCAATTCTAGCTCTAACTTTAAACCTAAACCTAATCCTAAACCTAAACCTAACCCTAACCCTAACCCTAACCCTAACCCCTAACCCCTAACCCCTAACCCTATCCCAACCCTATCTCTAACCTTAACCTCCATCCTAAACCTAACCTTAACCTTCTCTAACTTTAAACCTAAACCTAACCCTAACCCTAACCCTAACCCTAACCCTAACCCCTAACCCTATCCCAACCCTATCTCTAACCTTAACCTCCATCCTAAACCTAACCTTGATCATAACCTTAACCCTAACGCAAGCTTTAAACTTAACTTGAACCCTAAGTCTAACCTCTTGGTTTACCCTAACTATAACCCTAACCTTGATTGTAACTCTGATCCTTGCTCGAACCCTAACCTTAACCTTACCTGAAACTGGAGCAATCCCAACCCTAGCTTTAACCTTAACCCTAATCCTAAACCTAATCTCAACCCGGATAATAACCTCAGTTCTAATCCTAACCCCAATCACAATCCTAATTTTAACCCCACCTCAATCCCTGAACCTTGACCCCGATACCAACCTTAATTGGAACTCAAGCTTCAAATCTAACCTTAACCCTAACCCCCTTGGGACTTAAAAAGTGGATATCAGGAATCCCACAAGTCTGAAACAAAAGTATGAGAGCCCAATTATCCTCTTGGAGGAAAAGGTTACTCTTATCTGTTCTTTTTTAGGGATAAACCATAACATCTTTCTTTGGGGTATATCTCCCAATTTCCTGTAGGACTATGATGTATCAATAGGAGAAATAGAATTAGAGAACATGTGCCCGTGTATTTGGTCCTCTTGAAGGGCAATTTTCTCTTAAACCTAACCCTAACCCTAACCCTAACCCTAACCCTAACCCTAACCCTAACCCTAACCCTAACCCTAAACCCTAACCCTAAACCCTAACCCTAACCCTAACCCTAACCCTAACCCTAACCCTAACCCTAACCCTAACCCTAACCCTAACCCTAACCCTAACCCTAACCCTAACCCTAACCCTAACCCTAACCCTAACCCTAACCCTAACCCTAACCCTAACCCTAACCCTAACCCTAACCCTAACCCTAACCCTAACCCTAACCCTAACTATAACCCCAACCCTAATCCAAAACTTAACCTTAACCTTGATTATAACCTTAATCCTAACCTTAACCGGAGCAATTTCAATTCTAGCTCTAACTTTAAACCCAATCCTAAACCTAACCTTAACTCTGATCATAACCCTAACCCCAGTCTCAAACTTAACCACAAGCCTAATCCTTTGGTCTACCCTAACCCTAACCCTAACCCTAACCCTAACCCAACCCTGACCTTAACCTCACCTTTAACTGGAGCAATTTCAACCCTAACTCTAACCTTAACCCTAACCCTAATCCTAAACCTAACCTTAACTTTGATCATAACTTTAACCCTAACTCCAGCCTCAAACCTAACCCCAAACCTAACCCTTTGGTTTACCCTAACTATAATCCTAATCTTAAACCTAACCTTAACCTGGATTGTAATCTTAATCCTAACCTGAACCCTGACCTTAACCTGAATCCTAACCTTAACCTCACTTTTAATTGGAGCAATCCTAACCCGAACTCTGATCTTAACCTGAACCCTAACCTTAACCTCACCTTTTACTGGAGCAATCCCAACCCTAGCTCTAACCTTAACCCCCATCCTAAACCTAACCTTAACCTTGATCATAACCTTAACCCTAACGCAAGCTTCAAACTTAACTTGAACCCTAAGTCTAACCTCTTGGTTTACCCTAACTATAACCCTAACCTTGATTGTAACTCTGATCCTTGCTCGAACCCTAACCTTAACCTTACCTGAAACTGGAGCAATCCCAACCCTAGCTTTAACCTTAACCCTAATCCTAAACCTAATCTCAACCCCGGATAATAACCTCAGTTCTAATCCTAACCCCAATCACAATCCTAATCTTAACCCCACCTCAATCCCTGAACCTTGACCCCGATACCAACCTTAATTTGAACTCAAGCCTCAAATCTAACCTTAACCCTAACCCCTTGGGACTTAAAAAGTGGATATCAGGAATCCCACAGGTCTGAAACAAAAGTATGAGAGCCTAATTTTAACCTTGACACTGACAATCTTAATCGGTACTTTAAATTATAACCCTGGCTTCATAAAGATGTATTCTGAGGAGCCTGGGAATTAGAAGGTATGTATTGTTTGGGTAGTGTCTGGGTGTTTATCCTCTTGGAGGAAAAGGTTACTCTTATCTGTTCTTTTTCAGGGATAAACCATAACATCTTTCTTTGGGGTATATCTCCCAATTTCCTGTAGGACTATGATGTATCAATAGGAGAAATAGAATTAGAGAACATGTGCCCGTGTATTTGGTCCTCTTGAAGGGCAATTTTCTCTTAAACCTAACCCGCCAGAGCCCTGTTCTCCTCCTCCTAATTAGATACTTTTACCCAGAGAAACTTGAATCTCATATATCAGGAGCACTTTTATATTATAATTGGAACCTTGTTAATATGTAAATTATTTTTGTTTTATTAAAGTTGTCTTTTTATATTTTTCTTTTTTTCTTTTTTTGTCTTGTGTGTTTTGGCCCTGTTTTCTTTTGATTCATTTATTTGGAATTTCTTTAGAGGTCTTTTTGTAGTGGGGAACGATGTCATAACAAAACCACATTTTCCCTTCATGTAGATTGGTTTATACAAGGAAGGTGAAAAAACAATGGGAAATTTGTAGAATTAAGGACAGGTGTGTTGGAGGACATAGGATGGACATAATAGTCCACCAATGGAAGGTCAGGCTTAGTACCTTAACCCCTCCCCTCACCCGTTCTCATACTATATGGGCTGGCCTCTTCTCATTTTCTGTCTATTTTCCTCTGAAGAAGCACGAATTGTGCGAAACGTCAGGAATTTTTTCTTCCTAATTTTAAACAATACTCCTTTTATCTTTTTACCTTGAAACAAAAAAGGTTTTGATAATGTGAATCAGAAGAGGATTACTGTATCTCACTATTCTAAAAGGACACCATTTTTCCTACAAACAAAGATAAGCACATGGACCTTTGGAGACTTGGTGGGGATGGTATGGAAGAGCTCTTTTCCGTGTGAGATATCCATTTCTCTGGGTTGGTGAGTACTCCCAAAATCACTGTGTGTACACATGAAGATTTGAACATTTGGAGTGACTTGAAGTGGAACCACTATCAGAATTGAACCATAAAGGAGTGATCACTTTTGAATGGAGTGTTTTTTTCTCCCACTTGAGTGGGGGTTTTTTTTCTCACCTTTGTGTGTTTTTATGGAGTGACACCTAACCTAAAGTGGGAATTTCCTACGGATCTGGGGTAACCACCAGATGGCAACGGACAATTATTTGTTGTTGGAGTAAATGAGTTGTGAGTGCTGACCTCTTATCCTTTCTTTACATTGGGTTTTGTTTCATTGGAGTTTTTTATCTAAAATAGGGCTAATTCTTTCTAATTTTTTCTTTTTGTCTTTGGTGTATGTATTTTTCTTTTTGTCTTTTGTATGTGTGTATATATATAAAATTTTTTTGGGGTTGATTGGTTCCAATTATATATTGTGGGGGGGATTTTAACCTTTATATGATCCCTTCTTTCAGTTGGGATTTCCAGCAAGGGTTCCTGGTTTTGAACCTTTACCATGGCAGTGCCACTACATAACCGTTTCCAGGCTCTAGTTAGTTTAAATGATGAGGGTGAGTCTACTGGAGAGATTAGGAATGTTTCTTCTTTGCAAGATAATACTTGCACAAAGGGATATTTCAAGGCTCTACAAGCAATTCATCACTCAGAAATATTAGATCATTCTGCAGTTAATCATTCTTTTCCAGCAGGGATGGTAAGACAGGTGAACAAATTGGCGGCCTTTATTAAACCCTCCTCGCCTAACCAACAGACCCTGGCAAAGGTAAAACTTAATACCAGTAGGTGGATGGAGAATAATATGGATATTCTGAGGGAGCATTATGATGGGGTAATTGCCTTATGCATTCAGAATAGCCCAACTTATAATCAAGAAGCTCTAGATAAAGCGGTGATGTGGGCAAAGGCAAGATATAAACACAAATTTACATCTTCGTCAGTAAGTACCTTAAAAAACATGTTGCAAAAACCAATTGACCCGCCGGCCTCTACTAAACTGATAACTTCTCATCAGGCCCATTCCAGTTATGCGGCTGCGGTGACCAGCAAGTCACCAACTGGTAGGGTCTCAATGGGAGCCCAGGCCCACAGGGACTTTGGAATATGCAGGAATATCCCAGGGGGCCAGAGTGACACTTCGGTAAGGGACAATATGGTTAATAAACAGGCCTTCAGTAATCCTGTAGATAAACCGATAAACCATAGTCAGACTATCAACAGCAATACCACAGGGCTTGCTGGGGGTATGCAGAGAAGGGAGGTGCAGGTAGAAGTTCATGTTGGGTCTACTTCCCTTTGTAGAGTGGTTCCTTCGACGAGCTTACCTACTAACCAACTATCTCCCCTCTTGTCCTGTCTCACCCCTCGGGAATTAGGTCCTGCAAAGAGTGGCGGGACTAGCTTCAGACTTACCCCAATAACCAGGAAGAGCACGGGGATACCGAATCCCCAAACTCAGCGACCAAGAAACAATTTGGCCGAGCCTAAAGTCCCAGCCCTGACCCTTCCAGGTAGAGAGCCCTCGAATTTACTCTTAACAGTAGAGGCGTTGGAGATTACGGTGAATAACGGCAATGGTCAAAAACTACCATTGAACAATGTGGCTGTTTTGATGGATGACATGGTTTTATCCAATTCTACGACAGGTTCACAGCAAGAGGACCATCAGGGTAAGGTAGCAATGGCAAATGGAAAAGACACGGGCCCTGGGACAGAACCAATACTGGAACTTGGAAAAAAGGAGAAACTCTTTTATCCCACATGTCATCCTAGAACTGAAAGGAAAATAAATGATTGGAGTATTGAGATTAAAAAGCCCGTGGTCTTTATTGGGGATTCCAACCTTGCGCGCATTTCTAGTTTCACTGACCCTAATACACAGATAGATAGTTTTCCGGGAGCAACCTTCAGACATATTGCAGGAGTGATAGGCAAGTTGGAGAAACAGCAAAACACACAGAAGGTTGTTCTATCAGTGGGTCTTGTTAACGGCTTGAACCAGCAGTATACCACTGCAGTCAAGCAGTTGCAACAGCTACTGAATAAAGCAGGTGAAGTTTTTCCTCATGCACAGGTTTATGTTCCTATCATACATTTTTCAGATGAGCTCCCATGGGAAAAGCAGGAGGTACTGAATCAATTGAACAAGTATATTCAGAAGAATTGTAGGGAACTATTGGATCTGAATAAACTTAGATTTCACACAGTGCAGGACGACCCAATACATTGGAGACCAGATACAGCTGTAAACATTTTTAATTACTGGCTAGACCAGTTAAACTATTAAGAGGGGAAGAGTGTATTGGTATTACTCCCCAGCACTCTAATGTACTTAACTTATCGACTACTTTTAGACTTACAGCGGCAGAACAGCAACTTCTGGAGAAGGGTCTTATGTTTATCCCGACACCCACTAAGATAGATCGCATGGAGCTCAGGAGGGATCTGCATACCTATCATAGAAAATTAAAATTACTTGATCATTTTAATTATAATACTGATAACCAAAGAATACCATTTATTGGTCCATCACATTGGGAGCCTAAGTTAGAGGGAGTGTCCAATACGATGCAGACTTTAATTCAAAGAGACTCTACCTCTTTTAGTACATTTAGGTTTTATATGGCAGGGAAAGATAATCTTACAAAACAAGAACGTAAATCCTTAAAATCCTTAAGTAAGAATTCCAACATAGTTATAAAACCAGCGGATAAAGGATCAAAGATTGTTATTTTGGATAAAACACAGTATCTGATCGAGGCGAAAAGGCAATTGAATAATTCTAAACATTATAGACCATTGACTCATTCATTGCAGCAGGAGACCCAGAGACAAATTAGGCAGATTTTAGGAGAACTTTATGAGAATAATTACATTACAGACAAACAAATGTTTTACCTATTTGGACCAGATACCCCACGTCCCAGACAATTTTATTTGTTGCCTAAAATCCACAAACCTCCTGAGACTTGGACCATTCCTTCTGAGGTTCCATGTGGTAGGCCGATTGTATCGGACTGTGGCTCGGAATCGTATAGAATAGCAGAGTATTTAGATTATTTTATAAATCCTCTGTCACGGAAACATCAAAGTTTCATTAAAGACACGTATGAATTTGTGACAAAATTGAAAGAAATTAGTGTGCCTCAAGAAACTGTGTTTTTTTCAATTGATATTGACTCATTGTATACCAACATTGACACCAAGTTGGGTCTTAGAGCGATCAAAAACATCTTCCATAAATATCCAGACCTAGATAGACCAGATGGGGCTTTACTACAACTATTGGAACTCAGTTTAACAAGAAATGACTTTGAATTTAATTCTAATTGGTTTCTTCAAATCCATGGTACAGCTATGGGGAAGAAGTTTGCCCCGTCCTATGCCAATATTTATATGGCAGAATGGGAACAATCAGCCTTCCCCAAATGTATAAAGCTTCCAATTTTGTATTTACGGTATCTAGATGATATATTTGGGTTATGGACACATTCACTTTCAGATTTTATGGAATTTGTGAAGATTCTGAATACACATCATCCGTCAATTACGATTAAACACAATGTTCAGCCGGAACGAATAGAATTTTTGGACACCGAGGTATTTTTTGTAGAGGGGAATGATAACCTGAAGCGATTAGCAACAAAGGTTTATTTTAAACCTACGGACACCCATTCCCTCTTACATAAATCCAGTTTTCATCCAAAACACACCTACAGGGGGTTGATAAAGTCGCAGCTTATTAGATTTAATAGGATTTGTACACAGGAAAAACATGTCAAGGAGGCTATAGGAATTCTTTTTAAGGCTCTCAGACCCAGAGGATACTCAAAACGTTTCCTCCGCACTATAAGAGCAGAGGTGAACAATATGTCTGTAACGGAACCTATATGTGGGAGGACTAGTAATGATGGATGCATTATTCCATTTGTCACCACATATTCACAGTCTTCTATGAGGTTTAATTCCATAGTGAAGGATCATTTTGAGCAGACGAGGGAGGAGGTGGAGATTCTCCAACAGTTCAGAGTAATATCAGCATATCGGCGAAATAAAAATTTGAAAGATGTGCTGGTACACTCTGGTTTCAGGGAGAAGCCGGGGCGGAGTGGATCACATTTTAGACAAGTTAAATACATTCAGAATAAATGGTCGGGTCTAGGGGCTCCAGTATGGGAGGTATTTCAATTGAAGACCACCAACATTGTATATGGAATTGAATGTCTACAATGTGGAAAACTGTATATTGGAGAAACTAGGAACTCCTTGGAAGCCAGACTCAAACAACATCTCTATCATATAAGTAAGGAGTCGGTTAAAAGTACACTATACATCCACTTTAGATCCCATCCAGTAGCTCAGTTAAGAATAGCAGGGTTGGAATCTAACCAGGGGTGGTCACTAAAACACAGACAGATCAAGGAGCGGTGTTGGATAAAAAAAATTGGGTACTTGTAATCCTAAAGGCCTTAATGAAAAGTATTAGAGACCTAAACTTTTCTAACTCTGACCTGAACACTAACCTGAACCATCCCAACCCCAGTTTACTTTAACTATAACCCCAACCCTAATCCAAAACTTAACCTTAACCTTGATTATAACCTTAATCCTAACCTTAACCGGAGCAATTTCAATTCTAGCTCTAACTTTAAACCCAATCCTAAACCTAACCTTAACTCTGATCATAACCCTAACCCCAGTCTCAAACTTAACCACAAGCCTAATCCTTTGGTCTACCCTAACCCTAACCCTAACCCTAACCCTAACCCAACCCTGACCTTAACCTCACCTTTAACTGGAGCAATTTCAACCCTAACTCTAACCTTAACCCTAACCCTAATCCTAAACCTAACCTTAACTTTGATCATAACTTTAACCCTAACTCCAGCCTCAAACCTAACCCCAAACCTAACCCTTTGGTTTACCCTAACTATAATCCTAATCTTAAACCTAACCTTAACCTGGATTGTAATCTTAATCCTAACCTGAACCCTGACCTTAACCTGAATCCTAACCTTAACCTCACTTTTAATTGGAGCAATCCTAACCCGAACTCTGATCTTAACCTGAACCCTAACCTTAACCTCACCTTTTACTGGAGCAATCCCAACCCTAGCTCTAACCTTAACCCCCATCCTAAACCTAACCTTAACCTTGATCATAACCTTAACCCTAACGCAAGCTTCAAACTTAACTTGAACCCTAAGTCTAACCTCTTGGTTTACCCTAACTATAACCCTAACCTTGATTGTAACTCTGATCCTTGCTCGAACCCTAACCTTAACCTTACCTGAAACTGGAGCAATCCCAACCCTAGCTTTAACCTTAACCCTAATCCTAAACCTAATCTCAACCCCGGATAATAACCTCAGTTCTAATCCTAACCCCAATCACAATCCTAATCTTAACCCCACCTCAATCCCTGAACCTTGACCCCGATACCAACCTTAATTTGAACTCAAGCCTCAAATCTAACCTTAACCCTAACCCCTTGGGACTTAAAAAGTGGATATCAGGAATCCCACAGGTCTGAAACAAAAGTATGAGAGCCTAATTTTAACCTTGACACTGACAATCTTAATCGGTACTTTAAATTATAACCCTGGCTTCATAAAGATGTATTCTGAGGAGCCTGGGAATTAGAAGGTATGTATTGTTTGGGTAGTGTCTGGGTGTTTATCCTCTTGGAGGAAAAGGTTACTCTTATCTGTTCTTTTTCAGGGATAAACCATAACATCTTTCTTTGGGGTATATCTCCCAATTTCCTGTAGGACTATGATGTATCAATAGGAGAAATAGAATTAGAGAACATGTGCCCGTGTATTTGGTCCTCTTGAAGGGCAATTTTCTCTTAAACCTAACCCTAACCCTAACCCTAACCCTAACCCTAACCCTAACCCTAACCCTAACCCTAACCCTAACCCTAACCCTAACCCTGACCCTAACCCTAACCCTGACCCTAACCCTGACCCTAACCCAACCACACTATACACACCCTAACCCTAACCCTAACCCTGACCCTAACCCTAACCCTAACCCAACCACACTATACACACCCTAACCCTAACCCTAACCCTGACCCTAACCCTAACCCTAACCCTAACCCTGACCCTAACCCAACCACACTATACACACCCTAACCCTAACCCTAACCCTGACCCTAACCCTAACCCTAACCCTAACCCTCTATCATATAAGGAAAGAGTCTGGCACAACCACACTATACACCCACTTTAGATCTCATCCAGTAGCTCAGCTAAGGATAGCAGGGCTGGAATCTAACCAAGGGTGGTCGTTAACACAGAGACACACTAAGGAGTACTATTGATCCCACAGGTCTGAATGACAAGAATTAGAGAAAGGCATGGCCACATAGGACCCTCTGTCTCCATCTGCTGGACAGTTTTTAAAAGACAGGTGGACTGCTAGTTTACATATGAGCCTCTGTCTCCATCTGCTGGACAGTTTGGAGAAGACAGGTGGACTGCTAGTTTGTTCTCTGTGACCTCAACACTCATGAAGATTGCATTTAGACAAAGGTTAATAGACCAGGTCTTGGCCCTGACCTTAACCCCGGACCTGACCTTTGCACCAGCCGTTACCTTAACCTTAAACCTGGCCCTGATTCTAACCCGACCTTCACCTTAAACCTCAGCACCTAGAGGTTACTAAGCCTTTGATCCTTGTCCTAACCTTAACCCCACCCTTCACTGGGGCTCTAACCTTAACCTTCCTCTGGCAATGTTCTCTCACCTCTCATATAACAACTTTTATACAGATGTATCCCTAGGAACAATACAATTAGAGAATATGTGCCTCTGCATTGCTTGTCCTCTTTGAGGTCAGATTTCCTCTAACCCAACCCTGACCCTGAGCCCAACCCCAACCCTGACCCTGAACCTGACCCCAACCCTGACCCTGAACCTGACCCCAACCCTGACCCTGAACCTGACCCCAACCCTGACCCTGAGCCCAACCCCAACCCTGACCCTGAACCCGACCCTGACCCTGAACCTGACCCCAACCCTGAGCCCAACCCCAACCCTGACCCTAACCCCTAACCCTTAACCCCTAACCCCTAAACCCTAACCCTACTCCTACTCCTAACCCTACTCCTAACCCTAACCCTAACCCTTAACCCTTAACCCTAACCCTAACCCCTAACCCCAACCCCTAAACCTAACCCCTAACCCCTAACCCTAATCCTAACCCTACTCCTAACCCTACTCCTAACCCTACTCCTAACCCTAACCCTACCCCCAACCCTACTCCTAACCCTAACCCTAACCCTGACCCTAACCTTAACCCTTACCCTAACCCGGGTTCGTATCCTGTTCCCACCCCTAACCCTACTCCTAACCCTAACCCCACCAAAATCCCCCCCTCTCTGAATCACAACCTTCTCTCCTCCTCTGATTCCTCTTCCAATCAGCAGACAATCCTTATCCCCTTAGTCACTACATTCTCACATAAGATCAGACCGCTACATCAGGCATTCAAACATAATTTTCTCATTACTCAACAGGCATACACACCCTTCCAGCCATATAGAATTATCTCAGCATTCAGAAGGAATAAGAGTCTCAAAGACGTCCTAATCAAAGCAAAATACAGCACTAAGCCCCCACAACCACCCAAACCTCACACGGCCCACTTCAAACCAAGTAAATTCATTTCAAATCCACACAGCAAGACCTCCACTCCAGTTCTAGACTCTATCTCACTCAACACTCCAAATGTCATTTATATAATTACCTGTACATTATGCAAAAAACACTACATCGGGGAAACTCAGTATACAATAGAAACTAGACTTAAACAACATCTATACAACATCAAACGGGCCCATCTACACACAGAACTAGTCACTCATTTCCAGGATCACCCCATCACTTACCTCAATATATCCGGCTTACAGTCATGTTCTGGGTGGACCAGTGGGTGGCGAAAAGCAGTGGAACGTGGGTGGATAAGAGATCTTCAAACAATTACACCCACCGGTCTGAATGAGCGTTTTTAACCAGTTAGATAGGATCAATCGAAAGGGATGGCACTTGTTTACAGGGATCTCAAGGAGGTGAAAGAAGGATGCACTATTCAAACAAAAAATAAAGTTTAAGTGGGTTTGTCTAATATTTAATATTTGCATGCTTATCTTAAATAGTTTTATTCCTTCCTTTTTTAGGTATTTGATTTTGTTTTGACATTTTAGCACTTTATCTCTTAGCACTTTGTCTTCTAGCGCTTATATATGTGGATATAATTGTGTTTGTATATGTATTATTAAAGCATCTATCCCCTGATCCCTTGTATATTTTAATATCTCAGTCCCTTCATGGTCCTAGATAACCACTCAGACTATCATTTAGAAACAATAATAACCTACTTACTTTTGGTAAGGGTTGGAGGGGGTAATCTAGATAATTTTAATAGTTGAATGGTTTATAGCATTATATTGGAGGGGCACACAACAATAGGCCTGCGCACCACAAGACAAACCAGTCTCTTTTTAACTCTACCCTAATTCAAAACCTAACCCTAACCCTAACCCTAACCTAACCCTAACCCTAAACCTAACCTCAGTGGCACCGATGCCTAAAACTTAATCCCTTCCCGTTTTTGGGATTCTATTGTAATGTCTTGTCTTGTCCTTGTCTCTCCTGTATTTTTTATTTTTGTATGTTTTTGGGGGATTTCATTGAAACATAAAGGATAAGATATATTTATAGCCCCTGTGCCCGTGCACACTTAACACCCACGTGGTGTGAATAATTTGTCCCCTACCTAACCTAGCCTGTGCCTGGTTGGCTATTATCACAATTAGGTATTCTGAATTTAAAAAAGAGATCTAATTATGGGCAATAGGAACTTATAAGAAGACTACACATTTTAATGTATTATAAGTCTTCCCTACCTATAGAGGGAACTTGTATCTATTTGGGGACATTTTAGATGCAGAAAGTTTTGGAGGAAAAAATGCCAAGGACCAATTAACAGTGATTGCCACTGGAGGTCAGCCCCTCTGAAACCCTTTTTATAGTTCCTGTTTTGCCCATTGTCTTGATACCTCTGATGAAGCCTAGTAAGGCGAAACATCAGGCAGCGCTTTTTATTTGTATATTTGTTCTAAACTAGAGAATATTCCCCTGCCTCTCACCTTAACCCTAACCCCAACCTCAGTGACACCGGTGCCTAACCCTAACCTCAGTGACACCGGTGCCTAAAACTTAAGACATTACAATAGAATCCCAAAAACGGGAAGGAATTGTCTTGTCCTTGTCTCTCCTGTATTTTTTATTTTTGTATATGTTTTTTTTAGATTTCATTGAAACATAAAGCATGATATATATAGCCCCTGTGCCCGTGCACACTTAACACCCACTTGGTGTTAAGAATTTGTCCCCTACCTAACCCTAACCCTAAAGTCCTCTACCTAACCCCTAACCCTAACCCTGACCCTAACCCTAAACCTAACCTCAGTGGCACCGATGCCTAAAACTTAATCCCTTCCCGTTTTTGGGATTCTATTGTAATGTCTTGTCCTGTCCTTGTCTCTACTGTATTTTTTATTTTTGTATATGTTTTTTTTAGATTTCATTGAAACATAAAGCATGATATATATAGCCCCTGTGCCCGTGCACACTTAACACCCACTTGGTGTGAAGAATTTGTCCCCTACCTAACCTAGCCTGTGCCTGGTTGGCTACTATCACAATTAGGTATTCTGAATTTAAAAAAGAGATCTAATTATGGGCAATAGGAACTTATAAGAAGACTACACGTTTTAATGTATTATAAGTCTTCCCTACCTATAGAGGGAACTTGTATCTATTTGGGGACATTTTAGATGCAGAAAGTTTTGGAGGAAAAAATGCCAAGGACCAATTAACAGTGATTGCCACTGGAGGTCAGCCCCTCTGAAACCCTTTTTAAAGTTCCTGTTTTGCCCATTGTCTTGATACCTCTGATGAAGCCTAGTAAGGCAAAACGTCAGGCAGTGCTTTTATATGTATATCTGGAAACAATCTGATGACTTTTTGGACAACCTTTTTTTAAAACAGGGGATTCAGATACTTTTAAAACCAAAAGGACTACAAAATCAACAAACAATTCAAGTGCAGGAGCACACCGATAACATCCACTATTGGATTCTTCCATTCTTCCTCCATCACTAAGGGTAGGCCACCCAAACATTTCAAATGTGAGTATGGAGTAAAGGACCTGGGTAAGAATTTGTTTTGGACTAGGTGTGCACACTGAAGACAACAACACACATATATATATATATTTATTTATTTATTTTTATATGTCCACTTGTTTTTCACTAAGGAAAATACAAAATTGTTTTTATACTACCATCGGAACAAAGTGGAAACTACAAAAGAAAGAACCACCAAACACTTCCAGTTCCATACCTTTAATGGTGGATGTTTTTTGGTTTTGTGTAGTCTTTAAAGGAAAATGATTACATCCTAAATCCACCAGATGGCAGTGAGAGTTTACTCCTTGAGAGTTCACCTGTAAAAGTGAGTGTTTGTTAGATTGAGTGTGGTTTCTAGTTCTCTTTCCAGTCCGGTCATTAATCATTGTGTGTTTTATGTAAACCCCCTTTCTTTAAAACCCTACCCTATCCTTTTCCCCCCCTAACCCTAACCTCAGTGACATCGGTGCCTAAAACCTAACCTTAACCCTAAAGTCCTCTACCTAACCCTGACCCTAACCCTAACCCTGACCCTAACCCTAACCTCAGAGACACCGGTGCCTAAACCTAACCTCAGTGACACCGATGCCTAAAACTTAATCCCTTCCCGTTTTTGGGATTCTATTGTAATGTCTTGTCTTGTCTTTGTCTCTCCTGTATTTTTTATTTTTGTATATGTTTTTGGGGGGATTTCATTGAAACATAAAGGATGATATATATATATATATATAGCCCCCGTGCACACTTAACACCCACTTGGTGTGAAGAATTGGTCCCCTACCTAACCCTCATACCTAACCCTCATACCTAACCCTAACCCTCATACCTAACCCTAACCCTAAACCCTAACCCTAACCCTCATACCTAACCCTAACCCTCATACCTAACCCTAACCCTCATACCTAACCCTAACCCTCATACCTAACCCTAACCCTAACCCTCATACCTAACCCTAACCCTCATACCTAACCCTAACCCTAACCCTCATACCTAACCCTAACCCTCATACCTAACCCTAACCCTAACCCTCATACCTAACCCTAACCCTCATACCTAACCCTAACCCTAACCCTAACCCTCATACCTAACCCTAACCCTCATACCTAACCCTAACCTCTAGACCATCGTTCTGACCTTGGCCCCTGGTCTCTAATTCTCAGTACTGAATCCCTGGTTCTTAACCCAAGCTTTATTTTAAATTCTGATTCTGGTCCTCTTTTATTTTATTTTTTAGTCATTAAAGTATTTTTTATACACAAGTCTTACCATTTATTTTAAAGGTTTTGCCAGTGCCACTGCACATCAGATTCGTCTGTTATTTATTAAACCTAACCCTTAACCCAACCTAACCCTTACCTTAACCCTAACCCCACCGGCCTTAACCCCCAGTCCTTATCCTTACCGTTAACCACTAGCCCCTAATTCCTAAATGTTACTCCCAGCCCTTATTCTAACCTTAATCCCCATCCTCACCCCAAATTCTGCTCATTGTTCTGACCTTGGCCCCTGGTCTCTAATTCCCAGTCTTAAATCCCTGGTTCCCAACCCTAGTTTTATTTTAAAACCTTTTTAGTCATTGAAGTATTTTTATATAAGTCTAACCATTTAATATAAAAGTTTTGCCTGTGCCAGTGCACATCAGATTTGTCTGTTCTTTAATTAACCTAACCCAGCCCGAGCCTGGCATTTTATATATTATTTAGGTTTTAAAGACTGACTAGATTGTTTTAGTATTTTTCTTGTTTTACTTTGTCTAAGTGGTTTAACAGTGATTCAACACCCACCCCAATTGGGACCTTTTGATTGGAGGAGAATGGGGGGATTGACGGAGGACTAAGCCATACACATGTTTTGGGAACTATGGATCCTCCCCCTTAATTCTCCATATTAACACAGGTGTTGGTGACTGCTCATTACCTCTGAAGAAAGCTATCAGCTGAAACGTAAGGTCTCTGTTTGTCTTCTGTTTTAACTACTCATTACCTCTGAAGAAAGCTATCAGCTGAAACGTCAGGTCTCTGTTTGTCTTCTGTTTTAACTCCTGAAAGTTCCCTTAACAGGTCTTTAAGCTATTTTGATTCCTTTTATCTTGGATTTTATGATATTTTAAACTACTTTAGACCTTTTATGGTGTGGTGTCGAGAAAACGTTGCTAATTATGCTGTGTGACCAAGGAGAACCGCTGACGCTGTATTTTCATCATAAAGGTTTATTCATATCAAAGGGTTACAGCGTCGATTTACAGATACCTGCAGATACCTGGAGAATAATCGGCCCATCTCAACCTGCAGATACCTGGAGAATAATCGGCCCATCTCAACCTGCAGATACCTGGAGAATAATCGGCCCATCTCAACCTGCAGATACCTGGAGAATAATCGGCCCATCTCAACCTGCAGATACCTGGAGAATAATCGGCCCATCTCAACCTGCAGATACCTGGAGAATAATCGGCCCATCTCAACCTGCAGATACCTGGAGAATAATCGGCCATCTCAACCTGCAGATACCTGGAGAATAATCGGCCATCTCAACCTGCAGATACCTGGAGAATAATCGCCCCATCTCAACCTGCAGATACCTGGAGAATAATCGGCCATCTCAACCTGCAGATACCTGGAGAATAATCGGCCCATCTCAACCTGCAGATACCTGGAGAATAATCGGCCCATCTCAACCTGCAGATACCTGGAGAATAATCGGCCCATCTCAACCTGCAGATACCTGGAGAATAATCGGCCCCATCTCAACCTGCAGATACCTGGAGAATAATCGGCCCATCTCAACCTGCAGATACCTGGAGAATAATCGGCCCCATCTCAACCTGCAGATACCTGGAGAATAATCGCCCCATCTCAACCTGCAGATACCTGGAGAATAATCGCCCCATCTCAACCTGCAGATACCTGGAGAATAATCGGCCCCATCTCAACCTGCAGATACCTGGAGAATAATCGCCCCATCTCAACCTGCAGATACCTGGAGAATAATCGGCCCATCTCAACCTGCAGATACCTGGAGAATAATCGGCCCCATCTCAACCTGCAGATACCTGGAGAATAATCGCCCCATCTCAACCTGCAGATACCTGGAGAATAATCGCCCCATCTCAACCTGCAGATACCTGGAGAATAATCGGCCATCTCAACCTGCAGATACCTGGAGAATAATCGGCCCATCTCAACCTGCAGATACCTGGAGAATAATCGGCCCATCTCAACCTGCAGATACCTGGAGAATAATCGGCCCATCACAACCTGCAGATATCTGGAGAATAATCGGCCATCTCAACCTGCAGATACCTGGAGAATAATCGGCCCATCTCAACCTGCAGATACCTGGAGAATAATCGGCCCATCTCAACCTGCAGATATCTGGAGAATAATCGGCCATCTCAACCTGCAGATACCTGGATAATAATCGGCCCATCTCAACCTGCAGATACCTGGATAATAATCGGCCCATCTCAACCTGCAGATACCTGGAGAATAATCGGCCCATCTCAACCTGCAGATACCTGGAGAATAATCGGCCCATCTCAACCTGCAGATACCTGGAGAATAATCGGCCCATCTCAACCTGCAGATACCTGGAGAATAATCACCCCATCTCAACCTGCAGATACCTGGAGAATAATCGCCCCATCTCAACCTGCAGATACCTGGAGAATAATCGGCCCATCTCAACCTGCAGATACCTGGAGAATAATCGGCCCATCTCAACCTGCAGATACCTGGAGAATAATCGCCCCATCTCAACCTGCAGATACCTGGAGAATAATCGGCCATCTCAACCTGCAGATACCTGGAGAATAATCACCCCATCTCAACCTGCAGATACCTGGAGAATAATCGCCCCATCTCAACCTGCAGATACCTGGAGAATAATCGGCCCATCTCAACCTGCAGATACCTGGAGAATAATCACCCCATCTCAACCTGCAGATACCTGGATAATAATCGGCCCATCACAACCTGCAGATATCTGGAGAATAATCGGCCCATCTCAACCTGCAGATACCTGGATAATAATCGGCCCATCACAACCTGCAGATACCTGGAGAATAATCGCCCCATCTCAACCTGCAGATACCTGGAGAATAATCGGCCATCTCTAATATGATTATTCTGTCTTCCTTTGTCCTAACTGTGGTATATATTCTATGTAATCTGATAAGGGTGTTTCCCTACAGACCAATCACCTGTCTCCACACAACAGACTTCCTCTGTTCTATGGGGTGTCCCCACAAAACTACTCCCCAGATGCTCCCTCTAAGCTGAATAAACCTCCTCTCAGGTTCCATTTGAAAACGTTAGCAAAGTCATAATTCCTCAGATACTACATATTCCCCCCTTCAAGACAAATTAAGTCTCGAAAACAAACAGAATAGGATTATGACAAGTAACAATTTATCTTATTGAGTATCTTTAACAATAAACCAAAAACACATTTTTCTATGGAGTGTAAATACATTTCTATGAAACATGAACAAATCTCTATGGAGTGTGAATACATTACTATGAAATATGAACAAATCTTTATGGAGTGTGAATACATTTCTATGAAACATGAACAAATCTCTATGGAGTGTGAATACATTTCTATGAAACATGAACAAATCTCTATGAAAGGAACTAGACACGGACTTGAATTATCTGTTTAGTGTGCTAACACACTCTTGGCAGTTTGTTGTAACCAAGTATTGATGCTAAATTGTGTGTTAATGGATGCTAGCTTGCAAGTTAGCTACGGCGTCATAGCTAGGCATCGTGGGTTGTTGTGTGTAGTTACTGTGTCTTGGCAGTGCCGGCTGTAGCACGAAGCGAGCTACCTAGCCGTTTTTTCGAACAGAGTCAGAGTCAACACAATAGCCATTGTGTGCCGGGTGTAGCACGAAGCTAGCTAGCTAGCCGTTCTTCAAACAAAGTCAACACAGTGGCCATTGCTAGCTACCCAACACGACCAGCTAACTGTACGGTAGTAGCTAAATACAATATACTTGTCCTAGCTAGCCAACGTCTAATCATTGCTGCGTCATGAAAGGAACTTGACACAGACACGAATGATCTGTTTAGTGTGCTATCACACTATTGGTGGTTTGTTGTGACCAAGTGTTGGTGCTAAACGGTGTGTTATTGTTATTGGATGCTAGCTTGCTAGTTAGCTATGGTGTCATAGTTGGCTAGCTGAATAAAGTGGGTTGAGTCTATTCCTTTAAACATTGAACCGCTGTGGTTCACAACAATTCTGATTTCTAAAGGCGGAAGTTGGGAGAGTTTTTGTTCGGGTGGTTCAGTGAATCCCACTGGCTATAGGGTGAACGCACCAATTTGTGAGTCGCTCTGGCTAAGAGCGTCTGCTAAATGACGTTAATGTGCCCTTGAGCAAGGCACTTAACCCTAATTGCTCCTGTAAGTCGCTCTGGATAAGAGCGTCTGCTAAATGACTAAAATGTAAAATGTAAATGTAAATACATTTCTATGAAATATGAACACATCTTTATGGAGTGTGAATACATTTCTATGAAACATGAACAAATCTCTATGGAGTGTGAATACATTTCTATGAAACATGAACAAATCTCTATGGAGTGTGAATACATTTCTATGAAACATGAACAAATCTCTATGGAGTGTGAATACATTTCTATGAAACATGAACAAATCTCTATGGAGTGTGAGAGCGAAAAACCTGTCTGGCAGCCATCTTTCCAAATATCAATCAAGACAGTAACATTCTCTCACAGCCCCTCTGCCCCAGGCAACCACTTAAGTACTCCAGATCAATTCATAAATCTTTATCAATGCATTTGAAACTATGATGCCATTTGAATACACATGAAAGCCTCAGCAAACAAAATACTATCAAAAACGTCCACACTCAGGCTGGTCGACCCATCGGACCCTCCTGTGGATTCTCTCTATCCCTGCCTAGACTCCATATCCCTAAGCTTCCACGAAATAAACAAAAACATCTGAGATCCCCACATGTACCCAATAACAGCAAATATCATTCTACAAAAATTTATACAGAAAGAATATGACACAAATTATGTATTACACATGCAAATATGTCTATATATCATTGCAGACACTGGAATGTAGTCCACTACACTTCATCTCCTCAGCAGTGTCGACTTCCAATGCATCGTTGATGATGGAATCGGAACATTTCCACACCTTCCTTGTTCCACTTCCTCCAGTCCATTCATATTCTCCTTTCATATCGTCCTTGTTTGAGGATTTGAATCTCTACATATTCCCCCATATGCTTCTAGAAGAAAAGACCAAACAGTATCTTTTGCAAAACAACACATTCAAATTAAAACATCAATATCAACTAAGAATATAAAAATGATATATAAAATGAATCACATTCTATTGCCCCCCTTTTGATTCATAACAAAATACTAAAATCACACTAACATTTAAACCTCAGAAAAATTATCGGATATTCAAAATTGATATCTATCTATCAATACTCCTTTGAGTCTTGACAGAAGGTTAAACCCTCTTATCGTTTCATTTGCAAAAACCTTCAAATTATAGGTAATATTATCTGTTATCTCCCCAAATTTTACACCATACCATGGAAAAATCCCCACTTCTCTCTTAGACTTATCCTCCAATGATAGGCTTCCCAGACTATGAAACTCCTCTCTTTCCCCTTGCTTCCCTTCTTTTAATTTAAAAAACCTCATATGGAAGCTTCAACTTCAACATGTAACAACATCCTATCCATCCATAGGGTAAGAATATATACGCTTTATCACCACAAGCCCCTAAACATCTCTAAAATCCCCAATAGTCACATTACCAGGCAAAAGCTTCTCTCCTTACTAAATGAAACCTCAAAAGTTACATTATATTTCTCATTACTAACCTTATGTTCCTGCTTACCCAAAGTCATCATATAATCATCACCATCTGATATTCCCCTAAACATCCCTTTCCATCAAATGTTTTATTAGAACAAAAACAGCTTTTAGCCCTCACTGGTTTCACCTCCAATGCTTCATAAAGCGCTATTAACTGATTTTCCTTCCTATCCAACAAATTCACATAGGTTAATTCACTTAACCAAGAACACTTAAACCTAGGCCTAAACAAATGTTTCGACAACTACATTATTTTCTCTCTTAATGATTGTTGCTGATACAACATCCCTAACCCTAACCCTCCCTTATAAAACATTAGATTTACACATACTTGATAGAAGTTTAGCTACCTTCTAAGATTCAACCACATTTTCTTTATGCTGAAATTCTCAACAGACATTTACCCTCAAGATTCCTCACTGATCTTACAGTATGAGTTAACTCCTTGAACTAAAGATTCCTACCTGCCCATCCATCTTTAATTTACAAACAGAAGAATTAAATCCATATGCCTTCCATTTAGTTTCTCTCTTCCCTAACGAACTGTATTGATCAGATATATCTTCTTGTCTTCCATTAAAATCAAAGAACTCATCCTGTACCTCCATGATAGTATTCTCCCTCTAACATTACTCAAAATAAGTTAGCAATCACTCATAACCCTCTTTCACTTCATATCGTTGTACAAAATATACTTCCTTTGACTAGGTGAAACAGCTTCTACTTCTTATCCTCATAACAACACTTCTTCTCCATAATTATCTCTCCATCTGGGAGGAACCTCACCTCTACACATTCCTTCTCTCACATCTACAAGGAAGATGAGCTGGATCACCCATCCTAACCCTAATAACAGTCTTTTCCTCTAAAATTGGTGCTGGAGCGATTGGCTCCCTTGTAATCAAATGTGATACATTTATAGCTTTAATAAATGTCAATGTTAAAAGAGTTAAATTGCTTCTCACTGTTGTTATAATATGCTGAAGTGTTGATGTCATTGTTGTTGATTCATCTATTTTCCCCAAAGCTTTGAACTCTTTACTTGTATTTCCATCTATCACCACTAGTGTCACTACATTCACTCTGTCCCAACTCTAATCCCTCACTTTCAAACTGTTGATTATAAAAAATACACTTATAATCACCTTGATCTTCCTGCTGGGAATTGTAAATATAGATACTACAATCACCCTCAATCTTCTCTTATCATTCAGCAACGCATACTTTCTCAATGCAACTGCTCCTAACACATCTAAACTCCTACCATATCTATCTTCCCACTGAACTCTACATTTCCCTTCACCACTGTTCTCTCTCTCTTACTACTAACATTGAAGCTTAGCTGACTGTCCTAGAGTTCCTTCAACCCTAGTTTTCTTAGCTTTTTTAATCTGACTTTTCTCCTAACTTTTTCAAAAACCATTTCACTGATTTATCCACAAATTCCTTTCCCACTAATTTTAGAAAAACCATTTCACTGATTTATTCACAAAATCCCTTCCCACTAATTTTAGGACATGTGATCAGGAAGTCCCCACCTGCTTATGACTTCTTTACACACAGACTTGGCAAACGATTGAGCATCTTTTAGCCTAGTTTGACATCTTATTCACCTCTTGGTTTAGGAATGTAACCAAGAATAACAGTCACCCCCTGTAAACATTATTTTTCAGACAGATTGTCCCCCTTCCTATGATATAATCTTTTCAAGCAAATATGATTCCCAAAAACCCTACTCCTTTATAATCTTCTAACCTTAGCCTTCTTTAAAAAATCTTCACTGAGATTTCCAATCCAGAATACTAAAGACAAATCCATCTCTGTCATCAACCATTGGTAAACCTTCTCCTTTGGCACTTCTACCAGACAGCCGTCTGGTGTACATCTTATTGTACAGTTCAACTTACACAATGCATCTCTTCCCAACAATGCAATAGGTGTATGTTCTGATACCAGTATGGGTATTGTAATTTGTTCATTTTCATAGCAGAGCTCAATTGGTTCCTTAAGAGTAATCAGCTGTTTTACTCCCTCGAATCCCTATCCTAATTAGTTGATTTGACATAGTGAGATGTGTAACCTCTTCAGGCTGAACACAGGTAAAAGCTGTTCCGCTATCCGCCATCACTTCCAATGGTCGGTTGTTTATTTTCACCTCAATTGTTGGCTCTTTTTCCGGTCCTGATGCTACCAGCTGACACCCCCCTTTCGGATCTTCTGGGCACCCCTAGAATCCTTGCTCCTTGTCCCTATAAGGATTCACCTGTCCTCCAGATGATCTTCACTTGCTCCTGTATCTTCCTCTGAAATTCTTTCTTTCCAGAAACTATCTATGGATATGAAACAACATGTACCACTAGTTGTGGCTGGTACAATTGCATTTGACCTTGTTCAATTGAAGCTGTGGCAGTGATTGTTGATTTGGTGCACACTGATTCTTCATAACCAAAGCTTTTCTTCTCCTTCTCCCCCCAGTTGTATTTCATCAAGTTTTCTGAGAGTTTCTTGGTCCTGTTCTTTCTAGTTGTTGACATATCGGTATTCTTCAAAGGCTTATATTCTAGGCTCTGTCCTCTAAATATCATCTTCCATCATCTTCTTACTGGTGCCCTCTTTCCTTGGCCTCAATGTATACTTCTCCTCCAATTCTTGGGATCCTTTTCTCAGCAGTTTTTTCCTCTTCTCTTCTGTATCTTCAGCTTCTTGAGTTGTTCTTCCAGTTCTCTTTGTCTCTTCTAAATTATTCCCCTTATCCAGGCATAATACGCATCAGTCTATATCTCTTTCTATTTCTTCTTTGCTAATCATTGTAGAATAAAATCCTCTTGAATATGAAGCACCTTTAATCTCCAAATCTTTATCACTGTCTTCATCTTCGCTTTCATCAGAACTGGAATATCTTGTATTCTTCTTCAAACATCCATCACCCCTTCTTTCCGCTCTGGCCAACCTCCGTCTGATCACAGGGTCATATCCACCCCATGATCTCTTCTCAATCACTCTGATCATCATCTTCTTCTTCAAGTTCCATCTTCCTGAACCTCATTCCACCCTTAGTTTCCAGACATCTCATTTTCTTCCTACTTTTGGAGTTTTGGATTCATCTTTATGGTCGTTTCTGCTTTTCCTCTCTCTATTATTCAATCACTTTCATCATGTTGATGACGTCAGGGTTAAAATTCCCTCCACTGGCCATGGTTGTTCAATGTCAGGCCAACGTTTATTCCCTTTTCCAGATAACCTTTAGTTAATGGTATTGCAAGGTTTACTATTTTCAACTATATCAACAGGTGTAATTACATTCATAGTTCTGATGTCCTTTTTCCCCATTGTAACAACAATTTTTTTATATTCCTTTATTGTGAATTATTTTTATTTTAGACTATATAGCCTATAGTTTCCTCCCTATTTTTTCTTCTTTTTTCCCCCCCAAATTAATTAATCAATTAATTTATTCATCAATTTATTTATTTGTTTATTTTATTTTACCAAATTATTGATTAGTGGCAATCTTACCACATCCAATCAGGAAATTAAATGAAAGTAGTCAACTTCAGAGCAATCCAAAAAAATAAAGACCTATAATCCTGCAACACTACAGTACTCACAAACCCCATTGCTTAATAAGCACCCAATGACCTTAATTTTACAGAATAATGTCAGTACTCGATCCCCAACACAACTCTAATCAAACCCACTCATGCACAAAAACTCCAATGCGCAATTACGTCAATTGATCAGTCTGTTGCCAAGTCCTTGTCAAATTGTCATAACATCAAATATGCTAGGCACACAAAATATCCTGTATGGGAAGGTAGGTTTTGTAAATAGAACAGCACTGGCCTTAGTTTGACTGGGCCCCGTCGCAGCAGACTCTTGTCGCGTGATGTACACATCAGCACTTCCGCTCTCTCTCTCTCTCCTCCTTCCTCTTATCGTCTCTCATATGACAGAATAACAAAGGACAAACAAGAATTTAGTATTTTATGCACACACTGAGTTATTTCAATCATTTAATATTTCTCTAGTCACATTCGCGCTAAGAATTAACTCAGGAATAGTATAAATAGCTCTAACATTTTATTTTGTTATATTTTTAATCCGTCAACATATCTCTAGTTTATCAATTCGATAGGTCTCAAGAAAAGTTTCATCATTAAACAACAGCCTATTTAACAACCAGAATACACTATTAGTCTCTAAATCTCTCTCTTTGTCTGCTCTCCCCGCAGCTCAGTGTAGGCAGAGGAGTATCTCTCTCTCTGCTCTCCCAGCAGCCCAGTGTAGGCAGAGGAGTATCTCTCTCTCTGTCTGCTCTCCCCGCAGCTCAGTGTAGGCAGAGGAGTATCTCTCTCTCTGCTCTCCCAGCAGCTCAGTGTAGGCAGAGGAGTATCTCTCTCTCTCTCTGCTCTCCCAGCAGCCCAGTGTAGGCAGAGGAGTATCTCTCTCTCTCTCTGCTCTCCCCGCAGCCCAGTGTAGGCAGAGGAGTATCTCTCTCTCTTTGTCTGCTCTCCCCGCAGCCCAGTGTAGGCAGAGGAGTATCTCTCTCTCTCTCTCTGCTCTCCCAGCAGCCCAGTGTAGGCAGAGGAGTATCTCTCTCTCTGTCTGCTCTCCCAGCAGCCCAGTGTAGGCAGAGGAGTATCTCTCTCTCTCTCTGCTCTCCCAGCAGCCCAGTGTAGGCAGAGGAGTATCTCTCTCTCTCTCTGCTCTCCCAGCAGCTCAGTGTAGGCAGAGGAGTATCTCTCTCTCTCTCTGCTCTCCCCGCAGCCCAGTGTAGGCAGAGGAGTATCTCTCTCTCTCTCTGCTCTCCCCGCAGCCCAGTGTAGGCAGAGGAGTATCTCTCTCTCTGCTCTCCCCGCAGCCCAGTGTAGGCAGAGGAGTATCTCTCTGTCTGCTCTCCCAGCAGCCCAGTGTAGGCAGAGGAGTATCTCTCTCTCTCTCTGCTCTCCCAGCAGCCCAGTGTAGGCAGAGGAGTATCTCTCTCTCTCTCTGCTCTCCCCGCAGCCCAGTGTAGGCAGAGGAGTATCTCTCTCTCTCTCTGCTCTCCCCGCAGCCCAGTGTAGGCAGAGGAGTATCTCTCTCTGTCTGCTCTCCCCGCAGCCCAGTGTAGGCAGAGGAGTATCTCTCTGTCTGCTCTCCCAGCAGCCCAGTGTAGGCAGAGGAGTATCTCTCTGTCTGCTCTCCCAGCAGCCCAGTGTAGGCAGAGGAGTATCTCTCTCTCTCTCTGCTCTCCCAGCAGCTCAGTGTAGGCAGAGGAGTATCTCTCTCTGTCTGCTCTCCCAGCAGCCCAGTGTAGGCAGAGGAGTATCTCTCTCTCTCTCTGCTCTCCCCGCAGCTCAGTGTAGGCAGAGGAGTATCTCTCTCTCTCTCTGCTCTCCCCGCAGCCCAGTGTAGGCAGAGGAGTATCTCTCTCTGTCTGCTCTCCCAGCAGCCCAGTGTAGGCAGAGGAGTATCTCTCTCTCTCTCTGCTCTCCCCGCAGCCCAGTGTAGGCAGAGGAGTATCTCTCTCTCTGTCTGCTCTCCCAGCAGCCCAGTGTAGGCAGAGGAGTATCTCTCTCTCTGCTCTCCCCGCAGCCCAGTGTAGGCAGAGGAGTATCTCTCTCTCTGCTCTCCCCGCAGCCCAGTGTAGGCAGAGGAGTATCTCTCTCTCTCTCTGCTCTCCCAGCAGCCCAGTGTAGGCAGAGGAGTATCTCTCTCTCTCTCTCTGCTCTCCCAGCAGCCCAGTGTAGGCAGAGGAGTATCTCTCTCTCTCTCTGCTCTCCCCGCAGCCCAGTGTAGGCAGAGGAGTATCTCTCTGTCTGCTCTCCCCGCAGCCCAGTGTAGGCAGAGGAGTATCTCTCTCTCTCTCTGCTCTCCCAGCAGCCCAGTGTAGGCAGAGGAGTATCTCTCTCTCTGCTCTCCCAGCAGCCCAGTGTAGGCAGAGGAGTATCTCTCTCTGTCTGCTCTCCCAGCAGCCCAGTGTAGGCAGAGGAGTATCAAATTCCTCGGCGCCATTTTGTTGTGTCGAGAAAACGTTGCTAATTATGCTGTGTGACCAAGGAGAACCGCTGACGCTGTATTTTCATCATAAAGGTTTATTCATATCAAAGGGTTAGGTATCAAAGGGTTAGGTAACCCTAACCCTAACCCCTAACCCTTTGGTTAACCCTAACCCTTTGGTTAACCCTAACCCTTTGGTTAACCCCTAACCCTTTGGTTAACCCTAACCCTTTGGTTAACCCTAACCCTAACCCCTAACCCTTTGGTTAACCCTAACCCTTTGGTTAACCCTAACCCTTTGGTTAACCCTTTCCCTCCTGGCATGATGAAACAGGTTGACCAGGTCTCTCCCTCCTGGCATGATGAAACAGGTTGACCAGGTCTCTCCCTCCTGGCATGATGAAACAGGATGACCAGGTCTCTCCCTCCTGGCATGATGAAACAGGTTGACCAGGTTTCTCCCTCCTGGCATGATGAAACAGGTTGACCAGGTCTCTCCCTCCTGGCATGATGAAACAGGTTGACCAGGTCTTTCCCTCCTGGCATGATGAAACAGGTTGACCAGGTCTTTCCCTCCTGGCATGATGAAACAGGTTGACCAGGTCTCTCCCTCCTGGCATGATGAAACAGGTTGACCAGGTCTCTCCCTCCTGGCATGATGAAACAGGATGACCAGGTCATTCCCTCCTGGCATGATGAAACAGGTTGACCAGGTTTCTCCCTCCTGGCATGATGAAACAGGTTGACCAGGTCTTTCCCTCCTGGCATGATGAAACAGGTTGACCAGGTCTTTCCCTCCTGGCATGATGAAACAGGTTGACCAGGTCTCTCCCTCCTGGCATGATGAAACAGGTTGACCAGGTCTTTCCCTCCTGGCATGATGAAACAGGTTGACCAGGTCTCTCCCTCCTGGCATGATGAAACAGGTTGACCAGGTCTCTCCCTCCTGGCATGATGAAACAGGTTGACCAGGTCTCTCCCTCCTGGCATGATGAAACAGGTTGACCAGGTCTCTCCCTCCTGGCATGATGAAACAGGATGACCAGGTCTCTCCCTCCTGGCATGATGAAACAGGTTGACCAGGTTTCTCCCTCCTGGCATGATGAAACAGGTTGACCAGGTCTCTCCCTCCTGGCATGATGAAACAGGTTGACCAGGTCTTTCCCTCCTGGCATGATGAAACAGGTTGACCAGGTCTTTCCCTCCTGGCATGATGAAACAGGTTGACCAGGTCTCTCCCTCCTGGCATGATGAAACAGGTTGACCAGGTCTCTCCCTCCTGGCATGATGAAACAGGATGACCAGGTCATTCCCTCCTGGCATGATGAAACAGGTTGACCAGGTTTCTCCCTCCTGGCATGATGAAACAGGTTGACAAGGTCTTTCCCTCCTGGCATGATGAAACAGGTTGACCAGGTCTTTCCCTCCTGGCATGATGAAACAGGTTGACCAGGTCTCTCCCTCCTGGCATGATGAAACAGGTTGACCAGGTCTTTCCCTCCTGGCATGATGAAACAGGTTGACCAGGTTTCTCCCTCCTGGCATGATGAAACAGGTTGACCAGGTCTCTCCCTCCTGGCATGATGAAACAGGATGACCAGGTCTCTCCCTCCTGGCATGATGAAACAGGTTGACCAGGTCTTTCCCTCCTGGCATGATGAAACAGGTTGACCAGGTCTCTCCCTCCTGGCATGATGAAACAGGATGACCAGGTCTCTCCCTCCTGGCATGATGAAACAGGTTGACCAGGTCTCTCCCTCCTGGCATGATGAAACAGGATGACCAGGTCTCTCCCTCCTGGCATGATGAAACAGGTTGACCAGGTCTCTCCCTCCTGGCATGATGAAACAGGATGACCAGGTCTCTCCCTCCTGGCATGATGAAACAGGTTGACCAGGTCTCTCCCTCCTGGCATGATGAAACAGGTTGACCAGGTCTTTCCCTCCTGGCATGATGAAACAGGTTGTTAGATGACCAGGTCTTGCCCTCCTGGCATGATGAAACAGGTTGACCAGGTCTCTCCCTCCTGGCATGATGAAACAGGTTGACCAGGTCTCTCCCTCCTGGCATGATGAAACAGGATGACCAGGTCTCTCCCTCCTGGCATGATGAAACAGGATGACCAGGTCTCTCCCTCCTGGCATGATGAAACAGGTTGACCAGGTCTCTCCCTCCTGGCATGATGAAACAGGTTGACCAGGTCTCTCCCTCCTGGCATGATGAAACAGGTCGTTAGATGACCAGGTCTTTCCCTCCTGGCATGATGAAACAGGTTGACCAGGTCTCTCCCTCCTGGCATGATGAAACAGGTTGTTAGATGACCAGGTCTTTCCCTCCTGGCATGATGAAACAGGTTGACCAGGTCTCTCCCTCCTGGCATGATGAAACAGGTTGACCAGGTCTCTCCCTCCTGGCATGATGAAACAGGTTGACCAGGTCTCTCCCTCCTGGCATGATGAAACAGGTTGACCAGGTCTCTCCCTCCTGGCATGATGAAACAGGATGACCAGGTCTCTCCCTCCTGGCATGATGAAACAGGTTGACCAGGTTTCTCCCTCCTGGCATGATGAAACAGGTTGACCAGGTCTCTCCCTCCTGGCATGATGAAACAGGTTGACCAGGTCTTTCCCTCCTGGCATGATGAAACAGGTTGACCAGGTCTTTCCCTCCTGGCATGATGAAACAGGTTGACCAGGTCTCTCCCTCCTGGCATGATGAAACAGGTTGACCAGGTCTCTCCCTCCTGGCATGATGAAACAGGATGACCAGGTCATTCCCTCCTGGCATGATGAAACAGGTTGACCAGGTTTCTCCCTCCTGGCATGATGAAACAGGTTGACAAGGTCTTTCCCTCCTGGCATGATGAAACAGGTTGACCAGGTCTTTCCCTCCTGGCATGATGAAACAGGTTGACCAGGTCTCTCCCTCCTGGCATGATGAAACAGGTTGACCAGGTCTTTCCCTCCTGGCATGATGAAACAGGTTGACCAGGTTTCTCCCTCCTGGCATGATGAAACAGGTTGACCAGGTCTCTCCCTCCTGGCATGATGAAACAGGATGACCAGGTCTCTCCCTCCTGGCATGATGAAACAGGTTGACCAGGTCTTTCCCTCCTGGCATGATGAAACAGGTTGACCAGGTCTCTCCCTCCTGGCATGATGAAACAGGATGACCAGGTCTCTCCCTCCTGGCATGATGAAACAGGTTGACCAGGTCTCTCCCTCCTGGCATGATGAAACAGGATGACCAGGTCTCTCCCTCCTGGCATGATGAAACAGGTTGACCAGGTCTCTCCCTCCTGGCATGATGAAACAGGATGACCAGGTCTCTCCCTCCTGGCATGATGAAACAGGTTGACCAGGTCTCTCCCTCCTGGCATGATGAAACAGGTTGACCAGGTCTTTCCCTCCTGGCATGATGAAACAGGTTGTTAGATGACCAGGTCTTGCCCTCCTGGCATGATGAAACAGGTTGACCAGGTCTCTCCCTCCTGGCATGATGAAACAGGTTGACCAGGTCTCTCCCTCCTGGCATGATGAAACAGGATGACCAGGTCTCTCCCTCCTGGCATGATGAAACAGGATGACCAGGTCTCTCCCTCCTGGCATGATGAAACAGGTTGACCAGGTCTCTCCCTCCTGGCATGATGAAACAGGTTGACCAGGTCTCTCCCTCCTGGCATGATGAAACAGGTCGTTAGATGACCAGGTCTTTCCCTCCTGGCATGATGAAACAGGTTGACCAGGTCTCTCCCTCCTGGCATGATGAAACAGGTTGTTAGATGACCAGGTCTTTCCCTCCTGGCATGATGAAACAGGTTGACCAGGTCTCTCCCTCCTGGCATGATGAAACAGGTTGACCAGGTCTCTCCCTCCTGGCATGATGAAACAGGTTGACCAGGTCTCTCCCTCCTGGCATGATGAAACAGGTTGTTAGATGACCAGGTCTTTCCCTCCTGGCATGATGAAACAGGTTGTTAGATGACCAGGTCTCTCCCTCCTGGCATGATGAAACAGGTTGACCAGGTCTCTCCCTCCTGGCATGATGAAACAGGTTGACCAGGTCTTTCCCTCCTGGCATGATGAACAGGATGACCAGGTCTCTCCCTCCTGGCATGATGAAACAGGTTGACCAGGTCTTTCCCTCCTGGCATGATGAAACAGGTTGACCAGGTCTCTCCCTCCTGGCATGATGAAACAGGTTGACCAGGTCTTTCCCTCCTGGCATGATGAAACAGGTTGTTAGACGACCAGGTCTCTCCCTCCTGGCATGATGAAACAGGATGACCAGGTCTCTCCCTCCTGGCATGATGAAACAGGTTGACCAGGTCAATCCCTCCTGGCATGATGAAACAGGATGACCAGGTCTCTCCCTCCTGGCATGATGAAACAGGTTGACCAGGTCTCTCCCTCCTGGCATGATGAAACAGGATGACCAGGTCTCTCCCTCCTGGCATGATGAAACAGGTTGACCAGGTCTCTCCCTCCTGGCATGATGAAACAGGATGACCAGGTCTCTCCATCCTGGCAGGATGAAACAGGTTGACCAGGTCTCTCCCTCCTGGCATGATGAAACAGGATGACCAGGTCTCCCCCTCCTGGCATGATGAAACAGGTTGACCAGGTCTCTCCCTCCTGGCATGATGAAACAGGATGACCAGGTCTCTCCCTCCTGGCATGATGAAACAGGTTGACCAGGTCTCTCCCTCCTGGCATGATGAAACAGGTTGACCAGGTCTTTCCCTCCTGGCATGATGAAACAGGTTGTTAGATGACCAGGTCTCTCCCTCCTGGCATGATGAAACAGGTTGACCAGGTCTTTCCCTCCTGGCATGATGAAACAGGTTGACCAGGTCTTTCCCTCCTGGCATGATGAAACAGGTTGTTAGATGACCAGGTCTCTCCCTCCTGGCATGATGAAACAGGTTGACCAGGTCTCTCCCTCCTGGCATGATGAAACAGGATGACCAGGTCTCTCCCTCCTGGCATGATGAAACAGGTTGACCAGGTTTCTCCCTCCTGGCATGATGAAACAGGTTGACCAGGTCTCTCCCTCCTGGCATGATGAAACAGGTTGACCAGGTCTTGCCCTCCTGGCATGATGAAACAGGTTGACCAGGTCTTTCCCTCCTGGCATGATGAAACAGGTTGACCAGGTCTCCCCCTCCTGGCATGATGAAACAGGTTGACCAGGTCTCTCCCTCCTGGCATGATGAAACAGGATGACCAGGTCATTCCCTCCTGGCATGATGAAACAGGTTGACCAGGTTTCTCCCTCCTGGCATGATGAAACAGGTTGACAAGGTCTTTCCCTCCTGGCATGATGAAACAGGTTGACCAGGTCTTTCCCTCCTGGCATGATGAAACAGGTTGACCAGGTCTCTCCCTCCTGGCATGATGAAACAGGTTGACCAGGTCTTTCCCTCCTGGCATGATGAAACAGGTTGACCAGGTTTCTCCCTCCTGGCATGATGAAACAGGTTGACCAGGTCTCTCCCTCCTGGCATGATGAAACAGGATGACCAGGTCTCTCCCTCCTGGCATGATGAAACAGGTTGACCAGGTCTCTCCCTCCTGGCATGATGAAACAGGTTGTTAGATGACCAGGTCTTTCCCTCCTGGCATGATGAAACAGGTTGTTAGATGACCAGGTCTCTCCCTCCTGGCATGATGAAACAGGTTGACCAGGTCTCTCCCTCCTGGCATGATGAAACAGGTTGACCAGGTCTTTCCCTCCTGGCATGATGAACAGGATGACCAGGTCTCTCCCTCCTGGCATGATGAAACAGGTTGACCAGGTCTTTCCCTCCTGGCATGATGAAACAGGTTGACCAGGTCTCTCCCTCCTGGCATGATGAAACAGGTTGACCAGGTCTTTCCCTCCTGGCATGATGAAACTGGTTGTTAGACGACCAGGTCTCTCCCTCCTGGCATGATGAAACAGGATGACCAGGTCTCTCCCTCCTGGCATGATGAAACAGGTTGACCAGGTCTTTCCCTCCTGGCATGATGAAACAGGATGACCAGGTCTCTCCCTCCTGGCATGATGAAACAGGTTGACCAGGTCTTTCCCTCCTGGCATGATGAAACAGGATGACCAGGTCTCTCCCTCCTGGCATGATGAAACAGGTTGACCAGGTCTCTCCCTCCTGGCATGATGAAACAGGATGACCAGGTCTCTCCATCCTGGCAGGATGAAACAGGTTGACCAGGTCTCTCCCTCCTGGCATGATGAAACAGGATGACCAGGTCTCCCCCTCCTGGCATGATGAAACAGGTTGACCAGGTCTCTCCCTCCTGGCATGATGAAACAGGATGACCAGGTCTCTCCCTCCTGGCATGATGAAACAGGTTGACCAGGTCTTTCCCTCCTGGCATGATGAAACAAGTTGACCAGGTCTTTCCCTCCTGGCATGATGAAACAGGTTGTTAGATGACCAGGTCTCTCCCTCCTGGCATGATGAAACAGGTTGACCAGGTCTTTCCCTCCTGGCATGATGAAACAGGTTGACCAGGTCTTTCCCTCCTGGCATGATGAAACAGGTTGTTAGATGACCAGGTCTCTCCCTCCTGGCATGATGAAACAGGTTGACCAGGTCTCTCCCTCCTGGCATGATGAAACAGGATGACCAGGTCTCTCCCTCCTGGCATGATGAAACAGGTTGACCAGGTTTCTCCCTCCTGGCATGATGAAACAGGTTGACCAGGTCTCTCCCTCCTGGCATGATGAAACAGGTTGACCAGGTCTCTCCCTCCTGGCATGATGAAACAGGTTGACCAGGTCTTTCCCTCCTGGCATGATGAAACAGGTTGACCAGGTCTCCCCCTCCTGGCATGATGAAACAGGTTGACCAGGTCTCTCCCTCCTGGCATGATGAAACAGGATGACCAGGTCATTCCCTCCTGGCATGATGAAACAGGTTGACCAGGTTTCTCCCTCCTGGCATGATGAAACAGGTTGACAAGGTCTTTCCCTCCTGGCATGATGAAACAGGTTGACCAGGTCTTTCCCTCCTGGCATGATGAAACAGGTTGACCAGGTCTCTCCCTCCTGGCATGATGAAACAGGTTGACCAGGTCTTTCCCTCCTGGCATGATGAAACAGGTTGACCAGGTTTCTCCCTCCTGGCATGATGAAACAGGTTGACCAGGTCTCTCCCTCCTGGCATGATGAAACAGGATGACCAGGTCTCTCCCTCCTGGCATGATGAAACAGGTTGACCAGGTCTCTCCCTCCTGGCATGATGAAACAGGTTGACCAGGTCTTTCCCTCCTGGCATGATGAAACAGGTTGACCAGGTCATTCCCTCCTGGCATGATGAAACAGGTTGACCAGGTCTTTCCCTCCTGGCATGATGAAACAGGTTGACCAGGTTTCTCCCTCCTGGCATGATGAAACAGGATGACCAGGTCTCTCCCTCCTGGCATGATGAAACAGGTTGACCAGGTCTTTCCCTCCTGGCATGATGAAACAGGATGACCAGGTCATTCCCTCCTGGCATGATGAAACAGGTTGACCAGGTCTCTCCCTCCTGGCATGATGAAACAGGTTGACCAGGTCTTTCCCTCCTGGCATGATGAAACAGGTTGTTAGATGACCAGGTCTCTCCCTCCTGGCATGATGAAACAGGATGACCAGGTCTCTCCCTCCTGGCATGATGAAACAGGTTGACCAGGTCTTTCCCTCCTGGCATGATGAAACAGGATGACCAGGTCTCTCCCTCCTGGCATGATGAAACAGGTTGACCAGGTCTCTCCCTCCTGGCATGATGAAACAGGATGACCAGGTCTCTCCCTCCTGGCATGATGAAACAGGTTGACCAGGTCTCTCCCTCCTGGCATGATGAAACAGGTTGACCAGGTCTCTCCCTCCTGGCATGATGAAACAGGATGACCAGGTCTCTCCCTCCTGGCATGATGAAACAGGTTGACCAGGTCTCTCCCTCCTGGCATGATGAAACAGGATGACCAGGTCTCTCCATCCTGGCATGATGAAACAGGTTGACCAGGTCTCTCCCTCCTGGCATGATGAAACAGGATGACCAGGTCTCCCCCTCCTGGCATGATGAAAAAGGTTGACCAGGTCTCTCCCTCCTGGCATGATGAAACAGGATGACCAGGTCTCTCCCTCCTGGCATGATGAAACAGGTTGACCAGGTCTTTCCCTCCTGGCATGATGAAACAGGTTGACCAGGTCTTTCCCTCCTGGCATGATGAAACAGGTTGTTAGATGACCAGGTCTCTCCCTCCTGGCATGATGAAACAGGTTGACCAGGTCTCTCCCTCCTGGCATGATGAAACAGGATGACCAGGTCTCTCCCTCCTGGCATGATGAAACAGGTTGACCAGGTCTCTCCCTCCTGGCATGATGAAACAGGTTGACCAGGTCTCTCCCTCCTGGCATGATGAAACAGGTTGACCAGGTCTTTCCCTCCTGGCATGATGAAACAGGTTGACCAGGTCTTTCCCTCCTGGCATGATGAAACAGGTTGACCAGGTCTCTCCCTCCTGGCATGATGAAACAGGTTGACCAGGTCTCTCCCTCCTGGCATGATGAAACAGGATGACCAGGTCATTCCCTCCTGGCATGATGAAACAGGTTGACCAGGTTTCTCCCTCCTGGCATGATGAAACAGGTTGACAAGGTCTTTCCCTCCTGGCATGATGAAACAGGTTGACCAGGTCTTTCCCTCCTGGCATGATGAAACAGGTTGACCAGGTCTTTCCCTCCTGGCATGATGAAACAGGTTGACCAGGTCTTTCCCTCCTGGCATGATGAAACAGGTTGTTAGATGACCAGGTCTCTCCCTCCTGGCATGATGAAACAGGATGACCAGGTCTCTCCCTCCTGGCATGATGAAACAGGTTGACCAGGTCTTTCCCTCCTGGCATGATGAAACAGGATGACCAGGTCTCTCCCTCCTGGCATGATGAAACAGGTTGACCAGGTCTCTCCCTCCTGGCATGATGAAACAGGATGACCAGGTCTCTCCCTCTTGGCATGATGAAACAGGTTGACCAGGTCTCTCCCTCCTGGCATGATGAAACAGGTTGACCAGGTCTTTCCCTCCTGGCATGATGAAACAGGATGACCAGGTCTCTCCCTCCTGGCATGATGAAACAGGATGACCAGGTCTCTCCCTCCTGGCATGATGAAACAGGATGACCAGGTCTCTCCCTCCTGGCATGATGAAACAGGTTGACCAGGTCTTTCCCTCCTGGCATGATGAAACAGGTTGACCAGGTATTTCCCTCCTGGCATGATGAAACAGGTTGTTAGATGACCAGGTCTTTCCCTCCTGGCATGATGAAACAGGTTGACCAGGTCTTTCCCTCCTGGCATGATGAAACAGGTTGACCAGGTCTCTCCCTCCTGGCATGATGAAACAGGTTGTTAGATGACCAGGTCTCTCCCTCCTGGCATGATGAAACAGGTTGACCAGGTCTCTCCCTCCTGGCATGATGAAACAGGATGACCAGGTCTCTCCCTCCTGGCATGATGAAACAGGTTGACCAGGTTTCTCCCTCCTGGCATGATGAAACAGGTTGACCAGGTCTCTCCCTCCTGGCATGATGAAACAGGTTGACCAGGTCTTTCCCTCCTGGCATGATGAAACAGGTTGACCAGGTCTTTCCCTCCTGGCATGATGAAACAGGTTGACCAGGTCTCTCCCTCCTGGCATGATGAAACAGGTTGACCAGGTCTCTCCCTCCTGGCATGATGAAACAGGATGACCAGGTCATTCCCTCCTGGCATGATGAAACAGGTTGACCAGGTTTCTCCCTCCTGGCATGATGAAACAGGTTGACAAGGTCTTTCCCTCCTGGCATGATGAAACAGGTTGACCAGGTCTTTCCCTCCTGGCATGATGAAACAGGTTGACCAGGTCTTTCCCTCCTGGCATGATGAAACAGGTTGACCAGGTCTTTCCCTCCTGGCATGATGAAACAGGTTGACCAGGTTTCTCCCTCCTGGCATGATGAAACAGGTTGACCAGGTCTCTCCCTCCTGGCATGATGAAACAGGATGACCAGGTCTTTCCCTCCTGGCATGATGAAACAGGTTGACCAGGTTTCTCCCTCCTGGCATGATGAAACAGGATGACCAGGTCTCTCCCTCCTGGCATGATGAAACAGGTTGACCAGGTCTTTCCCTCCTGGCATGATGAAACAGGTTGACCAGGTCTCTCCCTCCTGGCATGATGAAACAGGTTGACCAGGTCTCTCCCTCCTGGCATGATGAAACAGGTTGACCAGGTCTTTCCCTCCTGGCATGATGAAACAGGTTGTTAGATGACCAGGTCTCTCCCTCCTGGCATGATGAAACAGGATGACCAGGTCTCTCCCTCCTGGCATGATGAAACAGGTTGACCAGGTCTTTCCCTCCTGGCATGATGAAACAGGATGACCAGGTCTCTCCCTCCTGGCATGATGAAACAGGTTGACCAGGTCTCTCCCTCCTGGCATGATGAAACAGGATGACCAGGTCTCTCCCTCCTGGCATGATGAAACAGGTTGACCAGGTCTCTCCCTCCTGGCATGATGAAACAGGTTGACCAGGTCTCTCCCTCCTGGCATGATGAAACAGGATGACCAGGTCTCTCCCTCCTGGCATGATGAAACAGGTTGACCAGGTCTCTCCCTCCTGGCATGATGAAACAGGATGACCAGGTCTCTCCATCCTGGCATGATGAAACAGGTTGACCAGGTCTCTCCCTCCTGGCATGATGAAACAGGATGACCAGGTCTCCCCCTCCTGGCATGATGAAACAGGTTGACCAGGTCTCTCCCTCCTGGCATGATGAAACAGGATGACCAGGTCTCTCCCTCCTGGCATGATGAAACAGGTTGACCAGGTCTTTCCCTCCTGGCATGATGAAACAGGTTGACCAGGTATTTCCCTCCTGGCATGATGAAACAGGTTGTTAGATGACCAGGTCTTTCCCTCCTGGCATGATGAAACAGGTTGACCAGGTCTTTCCCTCCTGGCATGATGAAACAGGTTGACCAGGTCTTTCCCTCCTGGCATGATGAAACAGGTTGTTAGATGACCAGGTCTCTCCCTCCTGGCATGATGAAACAGGTTGACCAGGTCTTTCCCTCCTGGCATGATGAAACAGGATGACCAGGTCTCTCCCTCCTGGCATGATGAAACAGGTTGACCAGGTTTCTCCCTCCTGGCATGATGAAACAGGTTGACCAGGTCTCTCCCTCCTGGCATGATGAAACAGGTTGACCAGGTCTTTCCCTCCTGGCATGATGAAACAGGTTGACCAGGTCTTTCCCTCCTGGCATGATGAAACAGGTTGACCAGGTCTCTCCCTCCTGGCATGATGAAACAGGTTGACCAGGTCTCTCCCTCCTGGCATGATGAAACAGGATGACCAGGTCATTCCCTCCTGGCATGATGAAACAGGTTGACCAGGTTTCTCCCTCCTGGCATGATGAAACAGGTTGACAAGGTCTTTCCCTCCTGGCATGATGAAACAGGTTGACCAGGTCTCTCCCTCCTGGCATGATGAAACAGGTTGACCAGGTCTCTCCCTCCTGGCATGATGAAACAGGTTGACCAGGTCTTTCCCTCCTGGCATGATGAAACAGGTTGACCAGGTTTCTCCCTCCTGGCATGATGAAACAGGTTGACAAGGTCTTTCCCTCCTGGCATGATGAAACAGGATGACCAGGTCTCCCCCTCCTGGCATGATGAAAAAGGTTGACCAGGTCTCTCCCTCCTGGCATGATGAAACAGGATGACCAGGTCTCTCCCTCCTGGCATGATGAAACAGGTTGACCAGGTCTTTCCCTCCTGGCATGATGAAACAGGTTGACCAGGTATTTCCCTCCTGGCATGATGAAACAGGTTGTTAGATGACCAGGTCTTTCCCTCCTGGCATGATGAAACAGGTTGACCAGGTCTTTCCCTCCTGGCATGATGAAACAGGTTGACCAGGTCTCTCCCTCCTGGCATGATGAAACAGGTTGTTAGATGACCAGGTCTCTCCCTCCTGGCATGATGAAACAGGTTGACCAGGTCTCTCCCTCCTGGCATGATGAAACAGGATGACCAGGTCTCTCCCTCCTGGCATGATGAAACAGGTTGACCAGGTTTCTCCCTCCTGGCATGATGAAACAGGTTGACCAGGTCTCTCCCTCCTGGCATGATGAAACAGGTTGACCAGGTCTTTCCCTCCTGGCATGATGAAACAGGTTGACCAGGTCTTTCCCTCCTGGCATGATGAAACAGGTTGACCAGGTCTCTCCCTCCTGGCATGATGAAACAGGTTGACCAGGTCTCTCCCTCCTGGCATGATGAAACAGGATGACCAGGTCATTCCCTCCTGGCATGATGAAACAGGTTGACCAGGTTTCTCCCTCCTGGCATGATGAAACAGGTTGACAAGGTCTTTCCCTCCTGGCATGATGAAACAGGTTGACCAGGTCTTTCCCTCCTGGCATGATGAAACAGGTTGACCAGGTCTTTCCCTCCTGGCATGATGAAACAGGTTGACCAGGTCTTTCCCTCCTGGCATGATGAAACAGGTTGACCAGGTTTCTCCCTCCTGGCATGATGAAACAGGTTGACCAGGTCTCTCCCTCCTGGCATGATGAAACAGGATGACCAGGTCTCTCCCTCCTGGCATGATGAAACAGGTTGACCAGGTCTCTCCCTCCTGGCATGATGAAACAGGTTGACCAGGTCTCTCCCTCCTGGCATGATGAAACAGGTTGACCAGGTCTCTCCCTCCTGGCATGATGAAACAGGTTGACCAGGTCTTTCCCTCCTGGCATGATGAAACAGGTTGACCAGGTTTCTCCCTCCTGGCATGATGAAACAGGATGACCAGGTCTCTCCCTCCTGGCATGATGAAACAGGTTGACCAGGTCTTTCCCTCCTGGCATGATGAAACAGGTTGACCAGGTCTCTCCCTCCTGGCATGATGAAACAGGTTGACCAGGTCTCTCCCTCCTGGCATGATGAAACAGGTTGACCAGGTCTTTCCCTCCTGGCATGATGAAACAGGTTGTTAGATGACCAGGTCTCTCCCTCCTGGCATGATGAAACAGGATGACCAGGTCTCTCCCTCCTGGCATGATGAAACAGGTTGACCAGGTCTTTCCCTCCTGGCATGATGAAACAGGATGACCAGGTCTCTCCCTCCTGGCATGATGAAACAGGTTGACCAGGTCTCTCACTCCTGGCATGATGAAACAGGATGACCAGGTCTCTCCCTCCTGGCATGATGAAACAGGTTGACCAGGTCTCTCCCTCCTGGCATGATGAAACAGGTTGACCAGGTCTCTCCCTCCTGGCATGATGAAACAGGATGACCAGGTCTCTCCCTCCTGGCATGATGAAACAGGTTGACCAGGTCTCTCCCTCCTGGCATGATGAAACAGGATGACCAGGTCTCTCCATCCTGGCATGATGAAACAGGTTGACCAGGTCTCTCCCTCCTGGCATGATGAAACAGGATGACCAGGTCTCCCCCTCCTGGCATGATGAAACAGGTTGACCAGGTCTCTCCCTCCTGGCATGATGAAACAGGATGACCAGGTCTCTCCCTCCTGGCATGATGAAACAGCTTGACCAGGTCTTTCCCTCCTGGCATGATGAAACAGGTTGACCAGGTATTTCCCTCCTGGCATGATGAAACAGGTTGTTAGATGACCAGGTCTTTCCCTCCTGGCATGATGAAACAGGTTGACCAGGTCTTTCCCTCCTGGCATGATGAAACAGGTTGACCAGGTCTTTCCCTCCTGGCATGATGAAACAGGTTGTTAGATGACCAGGTCTCTCCCTCCTGGCATGATGAAACAGGTTGACCAGGTCTTTCCCTCCTGGCATGATGAAACAGGATGACCAGGTCTCTCCCTCCTGGCATGATGAAACAGGTTGACCAGGTTTCTCCCTCCTGGCATGATGAAACAGGTTGACCAGGTCTCTCCCTCCTGGCATGATGAAACAGGTTGACCAGGTCTTTCCCTCCTGGCATGATGAAACAGGTTGACCAGGTCTTTCCCTCCTGGCATGATGAAACAGGTTGACCAGGTCTCTCCCTCCTGGCATGATGAAACAGGTTGACCAGGTCTCTCCCTCCTGGCATGATGAAACAGGATGACCAGGTCATTCCCTCCTGGCATGATGAAACAGGTTGACCAGGTTTCTCCCTCCTGGCATGATGAAACAGGTTGACAAGGTCTTTCCCTCCTGGCATGATGAAACAGGTTGACCAGGTCTCTCCCTCCTGGCATGATGAAACAGGTTGACCAGGTCTCTCCCTCCTGGCATGATGAAACAGGTTGACCAGGTCTTTCCCTCCTGGCATGATGAAACAGGTTGACCAGGTTTCTCCCTCCTGGCATGATGAAACAGGTTGACAAGGTCTTTCCCTCCTGGCATGATGAAACAGGATGACCAGGTCTCCCCCTCCTGGCATGATGAAAAAGGTTGACCAGGTCTCTCCCTCCTGGCATGATGAAACAGGATGACCAGGTCTCTCCCTCCTGGCATGATGAAACAGGTTGACCAGGTCTTTCCCTCCTGGCATGATGAAACAGGTTGACCAGGTATTTCCCTCCTGGCATGATGAAACAGGTTGTTAGATGACCAGGTCTTTCCCTCCTGGCATGATGAAACAGGTTGACCAGGTCTTTCCCTCCTGGCATGATGAAACAGGTTGACCAGGTCTCTCCCTCCTGGCATGATGAAACAGGTTGTTAGATGACCAGGTCTCTCCCTCCTGGCATGATGAAACAGGTTGACCAGGTTTCTCCCTCCTGGCATGATGAAACAGGTTGACAAGGTCTTTCCCTCCTGGCATGATGAAACAGGTTGACCAGGTCTTTCCCTCCTGGCATGATGAAACAGGTTGACCAGGTCTTTCCCTCCTGGCATGATGAAACAGGTTGACCAGGTCTTTCCCTCCTGGCATGATGAAACAGGTTGACCAGGTTTCTCCCTCCTGGCATGATGAAACAGGTTGACCAGGTCTCTCCCTCCTGGCATGATGAAACAGGATGACCAGGTCTCTCCCTCCTGGCATGATGAAACAGGTTGACCAGGTCTCTCCCTCCTGGCATGATGAAACAGGTTGACCAGGTCTCTCCCTCCTGGCATGATGAAACAGGTTGACCAGGTCTCTCCCTCCTGGCATGATGAAACAGGTTGACCAGGTCTTTCCCTCCTGGCATGATGAAACAGGTTGACCAGGTTTCTCCCTCCTGGCATGATGAAACAGGATGACCAGGTCTCTCCCTCCTGGCATGATGAAACAGGTTGACCAGGTCTTTCCCTCCTGGCATGATGAAACAGGTTGACCAGGTCTCTCCCTCCTGGCATGATGAAACAGGTTGACCAGGTCTCTCCCTCCTGGCATGATGAAACAGGTTGACCAGGTCTTTCCCTCCTGGCATGATGAAACAGGTTGTTAGATGACCAGGTCTCTCCCTCCTGGCATGATGAAACAGGATGACCAGGTCTATCCCTCCTGGCATGATGAAACAGGTTGACCAGGTCTTTCCCTCCTGGCATGATGAAACAGGATGACCAGGTCTCTCCCTCCTGGCATGATGAAACAGGTTGACCAGGTCTCTCCCTCCTGGCATGATGAAACAGGATGACCAGGTCTCTCCCTCCTGGCATGATGAAACAGGTTGACCAGGTCTCTCCCTCCTGGCATGATGAAACAGGTTGACCAGGTCTCTCCCTCCTGGCATGATGAAACAGGATGACCAGGTCTCTCCCTCCTGGCATGATGAAACAGGTTGACCAGGTCTCTCCCTCCTGGCATGATGAAACAGGATGACCAGGTCTCTCCATCCTGGCATGATGAAACAGGTTGACCAGGTCTCTCCCTCCTGGCATGATGAAACAGGATGACCAGGTCTCCCCCTCCTGGCATGATGAAACAGGTTGACCAGGTCTCTCCCTCCTGGCATGATGAAACAGGATGACCAGGTCTCTCCCTCCTGGCATGATGAAACAGGTTGACCAGGTCTTTCCCTCCTGGCATGATGAAACAGGTTGACCAGGTATTTCCCTCCTGGCATGATGAAACAGGTTGTTAGATGACCAGGTCTTTCCCTCCTGGCATGATGAAACAGGTTGACCAGGTCTTTCCCTCCTGGCATGATGAAACAGGTTGACCAGGTCTTTCCCTCCTGGCATGATGAAACAGGTTGTTAGATGACCAGGTCTCTCCCTCCTGGCATGATGAAACAGGTTGACCAGGTCTTTCCCTCCTGGCATGATGAAACAGGATGACCAGGTCTCTCCCTCCTGGCATGATGAAACAGGTTGACCAGGTTTCTCCCTCCTGGCATGATGAAACAGGTTGACCAGGTCTCTCCCTCCTGGCATGATGAAACAGGTTGACCAGGTCTTTCCCTCCTGGCATGATGAAACAGGTTGACCAGGTCTTTCCCTCCTGGCATGATGAAACAGGTTGACCAGGTCTCTCCCTCCTGGCATGATGAAACAGGTTGACCAGGTCTCTCCCTCCTGGCATGATGAAACAGGATGACCAGGTCATTCCCTCCTGGCATGATGAAACAGGTTGACCAGGTTTCTCCCTCCTGGCATGATGAAACAGGTTGACAAGGTCTTTCCCTCCTGGCATGATGAAACAGGTTGACCAGGTCTCTCCCTCCTGGCATGATGAAACAGGTTGACCAGGTCTCTCCCTCCTGGCATGATGAAACAGGTTGACCAGGTCTTTCCCTCCTGGCATGATGAAACAGGTTGACCAGGTTTCTCCCTCCTGGCATGATGAAACAGGTTGACCAGGTCTCTCCCTCCTGGCATGATGAAACAGGATGACCAGGTCTCTCCCTCCTGGCATGATGAAACAGGTTGACCAGGTCTTTCCCTCCTGGCATGATGAAACAGGTTGACCAGGTCTCTCCCTCCTGGCATGATGAAACAGGATGACCAGGTCTCTCCCTCCTGGCATGATGAAACAGGTTGACCAGGTCTCTCCCTCCTGGCATGATGAAACAGGATGACCAGGTCTCTCCCTCCTGGCATGATGAAACAGGTTGACCAGGTCTCTCCCTCCTGGCATGATGAAACAGGTTGACCAGGTCTTTCCCTCCTGGCATGATGAAACAGGTTGTTAGATGACCAGGTCTTTCCCTCCTGGCATGATGAAACAGGTTGACCAGGTCTTTCCCTCCTGGCATGATGAAACAGGTTGACCAGGTCTCTTCCTCCTGGCATGATGAAACAGGATGACCAGGTCTCTCCCTCCTGGCATGATGAAACAGGATGACCAGGTCTCTCCCTCCTGGCATGATGAAACAGGTTGACCAGGTCTCTCCCTCCTGGCATGATGAAACAGGTCGTTAGATGACCAGGTCTTTCCCTCCTGGCATGATGAAACAGGTTGACCAGGTCTCTCCCTCCTGGCATGATGAAACAGGTTGACCAGGTCTCTCCCTCCTGGCATGATGAAACAGGTTGACCAGGTCTCCCTCCTGGCATGATGAAACAGGTTGACCAGGTCTCTCCCTCCTGGCATGATGAAACAGGTTGACCAGGTCTCTCCCTCCTGGCATGATGAAACAGGTTGACCAGGTCTCTCCCTCCTGGCATGATGAAACAGGTTGACCAGGTCTCTCCCTCCTGGCATGATGAAACAGGTTGACCAGGTTTCTCCCTCCTGGCATGATGAAACAGGTTGACCAGGTCTTTCCCTCCTGGCATGATGAAACAGGTTGACCAGGTCTCTCCCTCCTGGCATGATGAAACAGGTTGACAAGGTCTCTCCCTCCTGGCATGATGAAACAGGTTGTTAGATGACCAGGTCTTTCCCTCCTGGCATGATGAAACAGGTTGACCAGGTCTCTCCCTCCTGGCATGATGAAACAGGTTGACCAGGTCTCTCCCTCCTGGCATGATGAAACAGGTTGACCAGGTCTCTCCCTCCTGGCATGATGAAACAGGTTGTTAGATGACCAGGTCTTTCCCTCCTGGCATGATGAAACAGGTTGTTAGATTACCAGGTCTTTCCCTCCTGGCATGATGAAACAGGTTGACCAGGTCTCTCCCTCCTGGCATGATGAAACAGGTTGACCAGGTCTTTCCCTCCTGGCATGATGAAACAGGTTGACCAGGTTTCTCCCTCCTGGCATGATGAAACAGGTTGACCAGGTCTCTCCCTCCTGGCATGATGAAACAGGATGACCAGGTCTCTCCCTCCTGGCATGATGAAACAGGTTGACCAGGTCTCTCCCTCCTGGCATGATGAAACAGGTTTACCAGGTCTTTCCCTCCTGGCATGATGAAACAGGTTGACCAGGTCTCTCCCTCCTGGCATGATGAAACAGGTTGACCAGGTCTCTCCCTCCTGGCATGATGAAACAGGTTGACCAGGTTTCTCCCTCCTGGCATGATGAAACAGGATGACCAGGTCTCTCCCTCCTGGCATGATGAAACAGGTTGACCAGGTCTTTCCCTCCTGGCATGATGAAACAGGTTGACCAGGTTTCTCCCTCCTGGCATGATGAAACAGGTTGACCAGGTCTCTCCCTCCTGGCATGATGAAACAGGTTGACCAGGTCTTTCCCTCCTGGCATGATGAAACAGGTTGTTAGATGACCAGGTCTCTCCCTCCTGGCATGATGAAACAGGATGACCAGGTCTCTCCCTCCTGGCATGATGAAACAGGTTGACCAGGTCTTTCCCTCCTGGCATGATGAAACAGGATGACCAGGTCTCTCCCTCCTGGCATGATGAAACAGGTTGACCAGGTCTCTCCCTCCTGGCATGATGAAACAGGATGACCAGGTCTCTCCCTCCTGGCATGATGAAACAGGTTGACCAGGTCTCTCCCTCCTGGCATGATGAAACAGGTTGACCAGGTCTCTCCCTCCTGGCATGATGAAACAGGATGACCAGGTCTCTCCCTCCTGGCATGATGAAACAGGTTGACCAGGTCTCTCCCTCCTGGCATGATGAAACAGGATGACCAGGTCTCTCCATCCTGGCATGATGAAACAGGTTGACCAGGTCTCTCCCTCCTGGCATGATGAAACAGGATGACCAGGTCTCCCCCTCCTGGCATGATGAAACAGGTTGACCAGGTCTCTCCCTCCTGGCATGATGAAACAGGATGACCAGGTCTCTCCCTCCTGGCATGATGAAACAGGTTGACCAGGTCTTTCCCTCCTGGCATGATGAAACAGGTTGACCAGGTATTTCCCTCCTGGCATGATGAAACAGGTTGTTAGATGACCAGGTCTTTCCCTCCTGGCATGATGAAACAGGTTGACCAGGTCTTCCCTCCTGGCATGATGAAACAGGTTGACCAGGTCTTTCCCTCCTGGCATGATGAAACAGGTTGTTAGATGACCAGGTCTCTCCCTCCTGGCATGATGAAACAGGTTGACCAGGTCTCTCCCTCCTGGCATGATGAAACAGGATGACCAGGTCTCTCCCTCCTGGCATGATGAAACAGGTTGACCAGGTTTCTCCCTCCTGGCATGATGAAACAGGTTGTTAGATGACCAGGTCTCTCCCTCCTGGCATGATGAAACAGGTTGACCAGGTCTTTCCCTCCTGGCATGATGAAACAGGTTGACCAGGTTTCTCCCTCCTGGCATGATGAAACAGGTTGACCAGGTCTCTCCCTCCTGGCATGATGAAACAGGTTGACCAGGTCTCTCCCTCCTGGCATGATGAAACAGGATGACCAGGTCATTCCCTCCTGGCATGATGAAACAGGTTGACCAGGTTTCTCCCTCCTGGCATGATGAAACAGGTTGACAAGGTCTTTCCCTCCTGGCATGATGAAACAGGTTGACCAGGTCTCTCCCTCCTGGCATGATGAAACAGGTTGACCAGGTCTCTCCCTCCTGGCATGATGAAACAGGTTGACCAGGTCTTTCCCTCCTGGCATGATGAAACAGGTTGACCAGGTTTCTCCCTCCTGGCATGATGAAACAGGTTGACCAGGTCTCTCCCTCCTGGCATGATGAAACAGGATGACCAGGTCTCTCCCTCCTGGCATGATGAAACAGGTTGACCAGGTCTTTCCCTCCTGGCATGATGAAACAGGTTGACCAGGTCTCTCCCTCCTGGCATGATGAAACAGGATGACCAGGTCTCTCCCTCCTGGCATGATGAAACAGGTTGACCAGGTCTCTCCCTCCTGGCATGATGAAACAGGATGACCAGGTCTCTCCCTCCTGGCATGATGAAACAGGTTGACCAGGTCTCTCCCTCCTGGCATGATGAAACAGGATGACCAGGTCTCTCCCTCCTGGCATGATGAAACAGGTTGACCAGGTCTCTCCCTCCTGGCATGATGAAACAGGTTTACCAGGTCTCTCCCTCCTGGCATGATGAAACAGGATGACCAGGTCATTCCCTCCTGGCATGATGAAACAGGTTGACCAGGTCTCTCCCTCCTGGCATGATGAAACAGGTTGACCAGGTCTTTCCCTCCTGGCATGATGAAACAGGTTGTTAGATGACCAGGTCTTTCCCTCCTGGCATGATGAAACAGGTTGACCAGGTCTTTCCCTCCTGGCATGATGAAACAGGTTGACCAGGTCTCTCCCTCCTGGCATGATGAAACAGGATGACCAGGTCTCTCCCTCCTGGCATGATGAAACAGGATGACCAGGTCTCTCCCTCCTGGCATGATGAAACAGGTTGACCAGGTCTCTCCCTCCTGGCATGATGAAACAGGTTGACCAGGTCTCTCCCTCCTGGCATGATGAAACAGGTCGTTAGATGACCAGGTCTTTCCCTCCTGGCATGATGAAACAGGTTGACCAGGTCTCTCCCTCCTGGCATGATGAAACAGGTTGACCAGGTCTCTCCCTCCTGGCATGATGAAACAGGTTGACCAGGTCTCTCCCTCCTGGCATGATGAAACAGGTTGACCAGGTCTCTCCCTCCTGGCATGATGAAACAGGTTGACCAGGTCTCTCCCTCCTGGCATGATGAAACAGGTTGACCAGGTCTCTCCCTCCTGGCATGATGAAACAGGTTGACCAGGTCTCTCCCTCCTGGCATGATGAAACAGGTTGACCAGGTTTCTCCCTCCTGGCATGATGAAACAGGTTGACCAGGTCTTTCCCTCCTGGCATGATGAAACAGGTTGACCAGGTCTCTCCCTCCTGGCATGATGAAACAGGTTGACCAGGTCTCTCCCTCCTGGCATGATGAAACAGGTTGTTAGATGACCAGGTCTCTCCCTCCTGGCATGATGAAACAGGTTGACCAGGTCTCTCCCTCCTGGCATGATGAAACAGGTTGACCAGGTCTCTCCCTCCTGGCATGATGAAACAGGTTGACCAGGTCTCTCCCTCCTGGCATGATGAAACAGGTTGTTAGATGACCAGGTCTTTCCCTCCTGGCATGATGAAACAGGTTGTTAGATGACCAGGTCTTTCCCTCCTGGCATGATGAAACAGGTTGTTAGATGACCAGGTCTCTCCCTCCTGGCATGATGAAACAGGTTGACCAGGTCTCTCCCTCCTGGCATGATGAAACAGGTTGACCAGGTCTTTCCCTCCTGGCATGATGAAACAGGATGACCAGGTCTCTCCCTCCTGGCATGATGAAACAGGTTGACCAGGTCTCTCCCTCCTGGCATGATGAAACAGGTTGACCAGGTTTCTCCCTCCTGGCATGATGAAACAGGTTGACCAGGTCTCTCCCTCCTGGCATGATGAAACAGGTTGTTAGATGACCAGGTCTCTCCCTCCTGGCATGATGAAACAGGATGACCAGGTCTCTCCCTCCTGGCATGATGAAACAGGTTGACCAGGTCTTTCCCTCCTGGCATGATGAAACAGGATGACCAGGTCTCTCCCTCCTGGCATGATGAAACAGGTTGACCAGGTCTCTCCCTCCTGGCATGATGAAACAGGATGACCAGGTCTCTCCCTCCTGGCATGATGAAACAGGTTGACCAGGTCTCTCCCTCCTGGCATGATGAAACAGGTTGACCAGGTCTCTCCCTCCTGGCATGATGAAACAGGATGACCAGGTCTCTCCCTCCTGGCATGATGAAACAGGTTGACCAGGTCTCTCCCTCCTGGCATGATGAAACAGGTTGACCAGGTCTCTCCCTCCTGGCATGATGAAACAGGTTGACCAGGTCTCTCCCTCCTGGCATGATGAAACAGGTTGTTAGATGACCAGGTCTTTCCCTCCTGGCATGATGAAACAGGTTGTTAGATTACCAGGTCTCTCCCTCCTGGCATGATGAAACAGGTTGACCAGGTCTCTCCCTCCTGGCATGATGAAACAGGTTGACCAGGTCTCTCCCTCCTGGCATGATGAAACAGGTTGTTAGATGACCAGGTCTCTCCCTCCTGGCATGATGAAACAGGTTGACCAGGTCTCTCCCTCCTGGCATGATGAAACAGGTTGACCAGGTCTCTCCCTCCTGGCATGATGAAACAGGTTGTTAGATGACCAGGTCTTTCCCTCCTGGCATGATGAAACAGGTTGTTAGATGACCAGGTCTCTCCCTCCTGGCATGATGAAACAGGTTGACCAGGTCTCTCCCTCCTGGCATGATGAAACAGGTTGACCAGGTCTTTCCCTCCTGGCATGATGAAACAGGATGACCAGGTCTCTCCCTCCTGGCATGATGAAACAGGTTGACCAGGTCTCTCCCTCCTGGCATGATGAAACAGGTTGACCAGGTCTCTCCCTCCTGGCATGATGAAACAGGTTGACCAGGTCTCTCCCTCCTGGCATGATGAAACAGGTTGTTAGATGACCAGGTCTCTCCCTCCTGGCATGATGAAACAGGATGACCAGGTCTCTCCCTCCTGGCATGATGAAACAGGTTGACCAGGTCTTTCCCTCCTGGCATGATGAAACAGGATGACCAGGTCTCTCCCTCCTGGCATGATGAAACAGGTTGACCAGGTCTCTCCCTCCTGGCATGATGAAACAGGATGACCAGGTCTCTCCCTCCTGGCATGATGAAACAGGTTGACCAGGTCTCTCCCTCCTGGCATGATGAAACAGGTTGACCAGGTCTCTCCCTCCTGGCATGATGAAACAGGATGACCAGGTCTCTCCCTCCTGGCATGATGAAACAGGTTGACCAGGTCTCTCCCTCCTGGCATGATGAAACAGGATGACCAGGTCTCTCCATCCTGGCATGATGAAACAGGTTGACCAGGTCTCTCCCTCCTGGCATGATGAAACAGGATGACCAGGTCTCCCCCTCCTGGCATGATGAAACAGGTAGACCAGGTCTCTCCCTCCTGGCATGATGAAACAGGTTGACCAGGTCTCTCCCTCCTGGCATGATGAAACAGGTTGTTAGATGACCAGGTCTTTCCCTCCTGGCATGATGAAACAGGTTGACCAGGTCTCTCCCTCCTGGCATGATGAAACAGGATGACCAGGTCTCTCCCTCCTGGCATGATGAAACAGGATGACCAGGTCTCTCCCTCCTGGCATGATGAAACAGGATGACCAGGTCTTTCCCTCCTGGCATGATGAAACAGGATGACCAGGTCTCTCCCTCCTGGCATGATGAAACAGGTTGACCAGGTTTCTCCCTCCTGGCATGATGAAACAGGTTGACCAGGTCTCTCCCTCCTGGCATGATGAAACAGGTTGACCAGGTCTCTCCCTCCTGGCATGATGAAACAGGTTGTTAGATGACCAGGTCTTTCCCTCCTGGCATGATAAAACAGGTTGTTAGATGACCAGGTCTTTCCCTCCTGGCATGATGAAACAGGTTGACCAGGTCTTTCCCTCCTGGCATGATGAAACAGGTTGACCAGGTCTCTCCCTCCTGGCATGATGAAACAGGATGACCAGGTCTCTCCCTCCTGGCATGATGAAACAGGTTGACCAGGTCTTTCCCTCCTGGCATGATGAAACAGGTTGACCAGGTCTTTCCCTCCTGGCATGATGAAACAGGTTGTTAGATGACCAGGTCTTTCCCTCCTGGCATGATGAAACAGGTTGACCAGGTCTTTCCCTCCTGGCATGATGAAACAGGTTGTTAGATGACCAGGTCTCTCCCTCCTGGCATGATGAAACAGGTTGACCAGGTCTCTCCCTCCTGGCATGATGAAACAGGTTGACCAGGTCTCTCCCTCCTGGCATGATGAAACAGGTTGACCAGGTCTCTCCCTCCTGGCATGATGAAACAGGTTGACCAGGTCTTTCCCTCCTGGCATGATGAAACAGGTTGACCAGGTCTTTCCCTCCTGGCATGATGAAACAGGTTGACCAGGTCTCTCCCTCCTGGCATGATGAAACAGGATGACCAGGTCTCTCCCTCCTGGCATGATGAAACAGGTTGCTATATGACCAGGTCTCTCCCTCCTGGCATGATGAAACAGGTTGACCAGGTCTTTCCCTCCTGGCATGATGAAACAGGTTGACCAGGTCTTTCCCTCCTGGCATGATGAAACAGGTTGACCAGGTCTTTCCCTCCTGGCATGATGAAACAGGTTGTTAGATGACCAGGTCTCTCCCTCCTGGCATGATGAAACAGGTTGACCAGGTCTCTCCCTCCTGGCATGATGAAACAGGTTGACCAGGTCTTTCCCTCCTGGCATGATGAAACAGGTTGACCAGGTCTTTCCCTCCTGGCATGATGAAACAGGTTGACCAGGTCTTTCCCTCCTGGCATGATGAAACAGGTTGACCAGGTCTCTCCCTCCTGGCATGATGAAACAGGATGACCAGGTCTCTCCCTCCTGGCATGATGAAACAGGTTGCTATATGACCAGGTCTCTCCCTCCTGGCATGATGAAACAGGTTGACCAGGTCTTTCCCTCCTGGCATGATGAAACAGGTTGACCAGGTCTCTCCCTCCTGGCATGATGAAACAGGTTGACCAGGTCTTTCCCTCCTGGCATGATGAAACAGGTTGACCAGGTCTTTCCCTCCTGGCATGATGAAACAGGTTGACCAGGTCTCTCCCTCCTGGCATGATGAAACAGGTTGACCAGGTCTCTCCCTCCTGGCATGATGAAACAGGTTGACCAGGTCTCTCTCCTGGCATGATGAAACAGGTTGACCAGGTCTCTCCCTCCTGGCATGATGAAACAGGATGACCAGGTCTCTCCCTCCTGGCATGATGAAACAGGTTGACCAGGTCTCTCCCTCCTGGCATGATGAAACAGGTTGACCAGGTCTTTCCCTCCTGGCATGATGAAACAGATTGACCAGGTCTCTCCCTCCTGGCATGATGAAACAGGTTGACCAGGTCTCTCCCTCCTGGCATGATGAAACAGGTTGACCAGGTCTTTCCCTCCTGGCATGATGAAACAGGTTGACCAGGTCTCTCCCTCCTGGCATGATGAAACAGGATGACCAGGTCTCTCCCTCCTGGCATGATGAAACAGATTGACCAGGTCTCTCCCTCCTGGCATGATGAAACAGGTTGACCAGGTCTCTCCCTCCTGGCATGATGAAACAGGTTGACCAGGTCTCTCCCTCCTGGCATGATGAAACAGGTTGACCAGGTCTCTCCCTCCTGGCATGATGAAACAGGTTGACCAGGTCTCTCCCTCCTGGCATGATGAAACAGGTTGACCAGGTCTCTCCCTCCTGGCATGATGAAACAGGTTGTTAGATGACCAGGTCTCTCCCTCCTGGCATGATGAAACAGGTTGTTAGATGACCAGGTCTCTCCCTCCTGGCATGATGAAACAGGTTGTTAGATGACCAGGTCTTTCCCTCCTGGCATGATGAAACAGGTTGACCAGGTCTCTCCCTCCTGGCATGATGAAACAGGTTGTTAGATGACCAGGTCTCTCCCTCCTGGCATGATGAAACAGGTTGACCAGGTCTCTCCCTCCTGGCATGATGAAACAGGTTGACCAGGTCTCTCCCTCCTGGCATGATGAAACAGGTTGACCAGGTCTCTCCCTCCTGGCATGATGAAACAGGTTGACCAGGTCTCTCCCTCCTGGCATGATGAAACAGGTTGACCAGGTCTCTCCCTCCTGGCATGATGAAACAGGTTGACCAGGTCTCTCCCTCCTGGCATGATGAAACAGGTTGACCAGGTCTCTCCCTCCTGGCATGATGAAACAGGTTGTTAGATGACCAGGTCTCTCCCTCCTGGCATGATGAAACAGGTTGTTAGATGACCAGGTCTCTCCCTCCTGGCATGATGAAACAGGTTGTTAGATGACCAGGTCTTTCCCTCCTGGCATGATGAAACAGGTTGACCAGGTCTCTCCCTCCTGGCATGATGAAACAGGTTGTTAGATGACCAGGTCTCTCCCTCCTGGCATGATGAAACAGGTTGACCAGGTCTCTCCCTCCTGGCATGATGAAACAGGTTGACCAGGTCTCTCCCTCCTGGCATGATGAAACAGGTTGACCAGGTCTCTCCCTCCTGGCATGATGAAACAGGTTGACCAGGTCTTTCCCTCCTGGCATGATGAAACAGGTTGACCAGGTCTTTCCCTCCTGGCATGATGAAACAGGTTGTTAGATGACCAGGTCTCTCCCTCCTGGCATGATGAAACAGGTTGACCAGGTCTCTCCCTCCTGGCATGATGAAACAGGTTGACCAGGTCTCTCCCTCCTGGCATGATGAAACAGGTTGACCAGGTCTCTCCCTCCTGGCATGATGAAACAGGTTATTAGACTTACAGCTTTTATTAAACCTTCTTCACCCAATTCAACCACTCTGGCGCTGGTTAAGGAGAATACGGACCACTGGATGGACACTAACCATTTAATATAAAAGTTTAGCCTGTGCCAGTGCACATCAGATTTGTCTGTTCTTTAATTAACCTAACCCCTAACCCTAACCTAACCCTAAATCTAACCCTGCCGGTCTAAACGAGATTAACTAGAGTCCTTTTGTGGATCTTACTCCAACCAGAAACATGTTTGTGTGGGGAGGTGGCACTGACTGTACCAAATAACCTCCTACCTAATGTTAATAAATCCTCTATTTAAAAATATTTCTTACAACTTCTAATTTTTTGTTTAATTGATTGTATTTATTAATTATTCATTTCTATTTTTTGATGGGATTTCTGTGTGTTTTTTATTTGCATGATAACAGAATATAGTTGTTCCTCCTTTTGGAACTTAAAAGGAGGCTATTTTGATTTCTAACCCCCAACCCCTTCCCCTAACCCCTTCCCCTAACCCCAACCCCAAATCCTCTTAATGCTCTTGTTTCAACAATTACCACTCATTTATTTATATTTGCCAACATCAGCACTTAGAACCTTTTGAGGTAAAAAACTACATTTATTAATTTATTTATTGATCCATTTATATTTTGTGATTTTGAGGATCTAAATGTTTTGAGGATTGGTGTTGTTGGTGTCATCTCCTCCCAACTAAAAGACAATCTTATCTAGTTTACAAACATTTCAGCAGTGATAAATTCATGAACTTCTTTGAGGAAAAGATCATGACCATTAGAAAGCAAATTACGGACTCCTCTTTGAATCTGCGTATTCCTCCAGGGCTTAGCTGTCCTGGATCTGCACAGCTCTGCGAGGGCCTGGGATCGGGAGAGACACTTAAGTGTTTTAATACTATATCTCTTGACACAATGATGAAAATAATCATGGCCTCTAAACCTTCAAGCTGCATACTGGATCCTATTCCTACTAAACTGCTGAAGGAGCTGCTTCCTGTGCTTGGCCCTCCTATGTTGAACATAATAAACAGCTCTCTATCCACCGGATGTGTACCAAACTCACTAAAAGTGGCAGTGATAAAGCCTCTCTTGAAAAAGCCAAACCTTGACCCGGAAAATATAAAAAACTATCGGCCTATATCGAATCTTCCATTCCTCTCAAAAATTTTAGAAAAAGCTGTTGCGCAGCAACTCACTGCCTTTCTGAAGACAAACAATGTATACGAAATGCTTCAGTCTGGTTTTAGACCCCATCATAGCACTGAGACTGCACTTGTGAAGGTGGTAAATGACCTTTTAATGGCGTCAGACCGAGGCTCTGCATCTGTCCTCGTGCTACTAGACCTTAGTGCTGCCTTTGACACCATCGATCACCACATTCTTTTGGAGAGACTGGAAACCCAAATTGGTCTACACGGACAAGTTCTGGCCTGGTTTAGATCCTACCTGTCGGAAAGATATCAGTTTGTCTCTGTGAATGGTCTGTCCTCCGACAAATCAACTGTACATTTCGGTGTTCCTCAAGGTTCCGTTTTAGGACCACTATTGTTTTCACTATATATTTTACCTCTTGGGGATGTTATTCGAAAACATAATGTTAACTTTCACTGCTATGCGGATGACACACAGCTGTACATTTCAATGAAGCATGGTGAAGCCCCAAAATTGCCCTCGCTAGAAGCCTGTGTTTCAGACATAAGGAAGTGGATGGCTGAAAACTTTTTACTTTTAAACTCGGACAAAACAGAGATGCTTGTTCTAGGTCCCAAGAAACAAAGAGATCTTCTGTTAAATCTGACAATTCATCTTGATGGTTGTAAAGTCGTCTCAAATAAAACTGTGAAGGACCTAGGCGTTACTCTTGACCCTGATCTCTCTTTTGACGAACATATCAAGACTGTTTCAAGGACAGCTTTTTTCCATCTACGTAACATTGCAAAAATCAGAAATTTTCTGTCCAAAAATGATGCAGAAAAATTAATCCATGCATTTGTTACTTCTAGATTAGACTACTGCAATGCTCTATTTTCCGGCTACCCGGATAAAGCACTAAATAAACTTCAGTTAGTGCTAAATACGGCTGCTAGAATCCTGACTAGAACCAAGAAATTTGATCATATTACTCCAGTGCTAGCTTCCCTACACTGGCTTCCTGTTAAGGCAAGGGCTGATTTCAAGGTTTTACTGTTAACCTATAAAGCGTTACATGGGCTTGCTCCTACCTATCTTTCCGAGTTGGTCCTGCCGTACATACCAATACGTACGCTACGGTCACAAGACGCAGGCCTCCTAATTGTCCCTAGAATTTCTAAGCAAACAGCGGGAGGCAGGGCTTTCTCCTATAGATCTCCATTTCTATGGAACAGTCTGCCTACCCATGTGAGAGACGCAGACTCGGTCTCAACCTTTAAGTCTTTACTGAAGACTTATCTCTTCAGTAGGTCATATGATTGAGTGTAGTCTGGCCCAGGAGTGTGAAGGTGAACGGAAAGGCTGGAGCAACGAACAGCCCTTGCTGTCTCTGCCGGGCCGGTTCCCCTCTCCACTGGGGTTCTCTGCCTCTAACCCTGTTGCAGGGGCTGAGTCACTGGCCTGCTGGTGCTCTTTCATGCCGTCCCTGGGAGGGGTGCGTCACTTGAGTGGGTTGAGTTACTGACGTGATCTTCCTGTCTGGGTTGGCGCCCCCCCCCCCTTGGTTTGTGCTGTGGTGGAGACCTCTGTGGGCTATACTCGGCCTTGTCTCAGGATTGTAAGTTGGTGGTTGGGGATATCCCTCTAGTGGTGCGGGGGCTGTGCTTTGGCGGAGTGGGTGGGGTTATATCCTTCCTGTTTGGCCCTGTCCGGGGGTTTCTTCGGATGGGGCCACAGTGTCTCCGGACCGCTCCTGTCTCAGCCTCCAGTATTTATGCTGCAGTAGTTTATGTGTCGGGGGGCTGGGGTTAGTTGGTTATACCTGGAGTACTTCTCCTGTCTTATCCAGTGTCCTGTGTGAATTTAAGTATGCTCTCTCTAATTCTCTCGTTCTCTCTTTCTCTCTGAGAACCTGAGCCCTAGGACCATACGTCAGGACTACCGGGCATGATGACACCCTGCTGCCCCCAGTCCGCCTGGCCTTGCTGCTATTCCAGTTTCAACTGTTCTGCCTGCGGCTACGAAACCCCTACCTGTCCCAGACCTGCTGTTTTCAACTCTAAATGATCGGCTATGAAAAGCCAACTGAGAGACCTGAGCCCTAGGACCATACGTCGGGACTACCGGCCGTGGTGACTCCTTGCTATCCCCAGTCCGCCTGGCCTTGCTGCTATTCCAGTTTAAACTGTTCTGCCTGCGGTTATGGAACCCCTACCTGTCCCAGACCTGCTGTTTTAAACTCTAATGATCGGCTATGAAAAGCCAACTGAGATTTATTCCTGATTATTATTTGACCATGCTTGTCACTTATGAACATTTTTGAACATCTTGGCATGGTTCTGTTATAATCTCCACCCGGCACAGCCAGAAGAGGACTGGCCACCCCTCATAGCCTGGTTCCTCTCTAGGTTTCTTCCTAGGTTTTGCCTTTCTAGGGAGTTTTTCCTAGCCACCGTGCTTCTACACCTGCATTACTAGCTGTTTGGGGTTTTAGGCTGGGTTTCTGTACAGCACTTCGAGATATTAGCTGATGTAAGAAGGGCTATATAAAATAAAATTGATTGATTGATTGATTGATTTCATACATGTCAAAGGCCGTGCACCTGGCCATGATGGCCCAGTGGTTAGAGCATTGGGAAAGTTAGCGGTAATTTGCTAGTTCGAATCCCCCAAGGGGGGGAAAAGGAAAAACCCATATTTTGGGTGTTCCATTGAGAAAGGCACTTGGTGCCAACTGTTTTATGGTACGCTGTTGATGGGAATTCAGACCATCTAGTGACCATCAAGAAACATTTCGGGGAACTACCCTTTATTCTGGTTGGAAGTTTTGAGCTTTTTGGGACCACTTCATCTATTGTTACAATGTATTAAAATGGTACCTTGGTTTTATGTAGAGGTTCATATAATGAGTGAGGTTATTGTCTATGTGCCCGTGCTCCCTGTACTCCTTGTGGGTAACAGTTTTTTGGCCCCTTACCTAACCCTAACCCAATAACCAACGTGATCAAAGTGGGCAACGAAGGGTCAACAATGGCAGTGACTGGATCACTAGCCACCACTACAGCAGTGACTGGATCACTAGCCACCACTACAGCAGTGACTGGATCACTAGCCACCACTACAGCCCTGACTGGATCACTAGCCACCACTACAGCAGTGACTGGATCACTAGCCACCACTACAGCAGTGACTGGATCACTAGCCACCACTACAGCCCTGACTGGATCACTAGCCACCACTACAACAGTGACTGGATCACTAGCCACCACTACAGCAGTGACTGGATCACTAGCCACCACTACAGCAGTGACTGGATCACTAGCCGCCACTACAGCAGTGACTGGATCACTAGCCGCCACTACAGCAGTGACTGGATCACTAGCCACCACTACAGCCCTGACTGGATCACTAGCCACCACTACAGCAGTGACTGGATCACTAGCCACCACTACAACAGTGACTGGATCACTAGCCACGCTCGGTTGTGCGGTTCCTACGAAACCCTTCTGCTAGATAAATAACTCGAGTGGTGCCCTGGCTCCCGTGGCTGGGGCCGCGGGTAGTTTGTGGCCTCCCGCTGGGCATGCGGTGGATTGCACTGGGGCCTCCTCCCCTCACAGGGTATTTCTAAGTTATATTCAATAGGTAGATATAATACATTTATGGCACAAATGCAGATTGCCCCTTTAAGAAACAGTACTAACCAGTTTCAGGCATGGAACAAGACAAAGCACGCCAAGAATGACCAATCAGAGACCACAACATTTACAAGTTTCTCACCACTGAACTGACATATACTAATATAATATTTAATGCTGTAGTCTCAGCCATTCCCACAGTATGTTGTCAAAGACCTATCTGGGTTAGAAATGTGTATGATGTCTTTAACCTGAGGTAGGCCCTCTCCACCTGCTCCACTCTGCCACTTAACTATTCAATAAAATGATCACATGCATTGTTATTGAAAAACCACAAGAGACTGCAAGATGTATATTTTGTTTTTCCATTATATTTAAGTTGAGGTGCAACTGTTTAGTGCAATTGTAACGTCACATTTGTGGAGAACATTGTCTTGACATACAGTACCAGTCAAAAGTTTGGACACACCTACTCATTCAAGGGTTTTTGTAAGCAACAACATCGAGTTCCAAAAAGCGAACACTGGCGCTTCTAATGTATGTCACGCCCCTCCCTGTTCCACATCATCCCTCCTATGGAATAGACAGACAGCTGTGAGAATAGTGATTATTCTAATGTAGTGCATTCGGAAAATATTCAGACCCCTTCCCATATAATTTTTCCACATTTTATTACGTTACAGCCTTATTCTAAAATGGATTAAATAATAAAAATCCTCATCAATCTACACCCAATACCCCATAATGACCCAATACCCCATAATGACCCAATACCCCATAATACCCCATAATGACCCAATACCCCATAATGACCCAACACCCCATAATGACCCAATACCCCATAATGACCCAATACCCCATAATGACCCAATACCCCATAATGACCCAATACCCCATAACGACCCAATACCCCATAACGACCCAATACCCCATAATGACCCAATACCCCATAATGACAAAGTGAAAACAGGTTAACAAATGTGTGCAAATGTATTACAAATAAAAAACAGAAATCCCTTATTCAGACCCTTTGCTATGAGTTTCGTAATTGAGCTCAGGTGCATCCTGTTTCCATTGATCATCCTTGAGATGTTTCTACAACTTGATTGGAGTCCACCTGTGGTAAATTCAATTGATTGGACATGATTTGGAAAGGCACACAGCTGTCTATATAAGGTCCCACAGTTGACCGTGCATGTCAGAGCAAAAACCAAGCCATGAGGTTGAAGGAATTGTCCGTAGAGCTCCGAGACAGGATTGTGTTGAGGCACAGATCTGGGGAAGGGTACCAAAACATTTCTGCAGCATTGAAGGTCCCCAAGAACAGTGGTATCCAACGTTCTTAAATGGAAGAAGTTTGGAACCACCAATACTCTTCCTAGAGCTGGCCGCCCAGCCAAACTGAGCAATCGGGGGAGAAGGGCCTTGTTCAGGGAGGTGACCAAGAACCCGATGGTCACTCTGACAGAGATCCAGAGTTCCTCTGTGGAGATGGAAGAACCTTCCAGAAGGACAACCATCTCTGGAGCACTCCACCGATCAGGCTTTTATGGTAGAGTGGTCAGACGGATGCCACTCCTCAGTAAAAGGCACATGACATCCCACTTGGAGTTTGCCAAAAGGCACCTAAAGGATTCTCAGACCATGAGAAACAAGATTCTCTGGTCTGATGAAACCAAGATTGAACTCTTTGGCCTGAATGCCAAGCATCACGTCTGGAGGAAACCTGGCACCATCCCTACGGTGAAGCATGATGGTGGCATCATCATGCTGTGGGGATGTTTTTCAGTGACAGGGACAGAGAGACTAGTCAGGATCGAGGGAAAGATGAACTGAGCAAAGAACAGAGAGATCCTTGATGAAAACCTGCTCCAGTGCGCTCAGGACCTTAGACTGGGGCGAAGGTTCACCTTCCAACAGGACAACGACCCTAAGCACATAGCCAAGACAACGCAGGAGTGGCTTCGGGACAAGTCTCTGAATGTCCTTGAGTGGCCCAGCCAGAGCCTGGACTTGAACCCGATCGAACATCTCTGGAGAGACCTGAAAATAGCTGTGCATCAACGCTCCCCATCCAACCTGACAGAACTTGCAAGGATCTGCAGAGAAGAATGGGAGAAACTCCCCAAATAAAGGTGTGCCAAGCTTGTAGCGTCATACCCAAGAAGACTTGAGGCTGTAATCGCTGCCAAAGGTGCTTCAACAAAGTACTGAGTAAAGGGTCTGAATACATGTGTAAATGTGATATTTCAGTTTTTTATATTGAATACATTTTTTTATTGTCATTATGGAGTATTGTGTGTAGATTGATGAGGGGGAAAAAACAATGTAATCCATTTTAGAATAAGGCTGTAATGTAACAAAATGTGGAAAAAGTCAAGGGGTCTGAATACTTTCCGAATGCACTGAATGTTCCACCCTACGCCCCATACCAGATGGGGTCCTGTTTTCCCTTTCTTTAATGGTCCCTACAGATAATGCACCTCATTTCTTCACTGACAAAGTCCTTGTTGTTTGATTAAATTCACAGCTAGGAAATACTCCAACCAAAACAACTAAATGAAAAGTGTGTAAAGAAGTGGCAGCAATGGCTCAATTCAACCGTCACTGTAGAGATCTGAAGACAGTGTACCCGTTCTGGGTTGTTGTCTGTCTGTTTTATCTCCATGACAACTGTCCATCTGTTCCATTCACCTCCCTGGTCTCCATGGCGATTGTCTGAAGCACTCCAAGCTGACAGAACACCTGACACACAAGTGTCCATCATTGTCTTTGGTCAGTTAAATAAATGTGCAAAACATGGTTTTTCTACTTCTAGCGGTCTCCTTGATTGAGCCATATTGGTTCTTGTTTGCTTTGCATGAGGTCAGTTCACAGCATTGTAAAGGTTCTTCTCTCTCCTCCTCCTTCCCCTGTGGACGGGGGCTATGCGGAGGTCCCAGAGCTCTGTGAGGACGGCAGGGGCTGAGGCTGGGGGTTAGGGGAGCCAGAGCTGGGCTGGACCTGAGCCTGGAACTGAGCCATCTGCTCTGGGCTGGCCAGGGTTTTCAGGAGGTTGTTCTCCTGCTCCAACTGAGAGTTCCTCTCTATCAGCTCCTTAATCTGGTCCTTCAACACATCCACCTCCTCTCTCACAGCATACATCAGGTGGCTCTTTACCAGGTCCTGGGAGAGATGGAGAGAGAGAGATGGAGAGAGATGGAGGCAGGGAGAGAGAGAAGGTGAGAGAGGAAGGGATGAGGCAGAGAGATGGAGAGAGGAAGGGATGAGGCAGAGAGATGGAGAGAGGAAGGGATGGAGGGAGAGAGATGGAGAGAGGAAGGGATGAGGCAGAGAGATGGAGAGAGGAAGGGATGAGGCAGAGAGATGGCGAAAGGAAGGGATGGAGGGAGAGAGATGGAGAGAGGAAGGGATGAGGGAGAGAGATGGAGAGAGGAAGGGATGAGGCAGAGAGATGGAGAGAGGAAGGGATGAGGCAGAGAGATGGAGAGAGGAAGGGATGGAAGGAGAGATGGAGAGAGGAAGGGATGGAAGGAGAGAGATGGATAGAGGAAGGGATGAGGCAGAGAGAGGAAGGGATGAGGCAGAGAGGAAGGGATGAGGCAGAGAGATGGAGAGAGGAAGGGATGGAAGGAGAGAGATGGAGAGAGGAAGGGATGAGGCAGAGAGATGGAGAGAGGAAGGGATGGAAGGAGAGAGATGGAGAGAGGAAGGGATGAGGCAGAGAGATGGAGAGAGGAAGGGATGAGGCAGAGAGATGGAGAGAGGAAGGGATGGAAGGAGAGAGATGGAGAGAGGAAGGGATGAGGCAGAGAGATGGAGAGAGGAAGGGATGAGGCAGAGAGATAGAGAGGAAGGGATGAGGCAGAGAGATGGAGAGAGGAAGGGATGGAAGGAGAGAGATGGAGAGAGGAAGGGATGGAAGGAGAGAGATGGAGAGAGGAAGGGATGGAAGGAGAGAGATGGAGAGAGGAAGGGATGAGGCAGAGAGATGGAGGAAGGGATGGAAGGAGAGAGATGGAGAGAGGAAGGGATGAGGCAGAGAGATGGAGAGAGGAAGGGATGAGGCAGAGAGATGGAGAGAGGAAGGGATGAGGCAGAGAGATGGAGAGAGGAAGGGATGGAAGGAGAGAGATGGAGAGAGGAAGGGATGGAAGGAGAGAGATGGAGAGAGGAAGGGATGGAGGGGGAGAGAGGAAGGGATGAGGCAGAGATGGAGAGAGGAAGGGATGAGGCAGAGAGATGGAGAGAGGAAGGGATGAGGCAGAGAGATGGCGAAAGGAAGGGATGGAGGGAGAGAGATGGAGAGAGGAAGGGATGAGGCAGAGAGATGGAGAGAGGAAGGGATGAGGCAGAGAGATGGAGAGAGGAAGGGATGGAAGGAGAGAGATGGAGAGAGGAAGGGATGGAAGGAGAGAGATGGAGAGAAGAAGGGATGGAAGGAGAGAGATGGAGAGAGGAAGGGATGGAAGGAGAGAGATGGAGAGAGGAAGGGATGGAAGGAGAGAGATGGAGAGAGGAAGGGATGGAAGGAGAGAGATGGAGAGAGGAAGGGATGGAAGGAGAGAGATGGATAGAGGAAGGGATGAGGCAGAGAGAGGAAGGGATGAGGCAGAGAGGAAGGGATGAGGCAGAGAGATGGAGAGAGGAAGGGATGGAAGGAGAGAGATGGAGAGAGGAAGGGATGAGGCAGAGAGATGGAGAGAGGAAGGGATGAGGCAGAGAGAGGAAGGGATGAGGCAGAGAGGAAGGAATGAGGCAGAGAGGAAGGAATGAGGCAGAGAGATGGAGAGAGGAAGGGATGGAAGGAGAGAGATGGAGAGAGGAAGGGATGAGGCAGAGAGATAGAGAGGAAGGGATGAGGCAGAGAGATGGAGAGGAAGGGATGAGGCAGAGAGATGGAGAGAGGAAGGGATGAGGCAGAGAGATGGAGAGATGAAGCAGAGAGATGGAGAGAGGAAGGGATGGAAGGAGAGAGATGGAGAGAGGAAGGGATGGAAGGAGAGAGATGGAGAGAGGAAGGGATGGAGGGGGAGAGAGGAAGGGATGAGGCAGAGATGGAGAGAGGAAGGGATGAGGCAGAGAGATGGAGAGAGGAAGGGATGAGGCAGAGAGATGGAGAGAGGAAGGGATGAGGCAGAGAGATGGAGAGAGGAAGGGATGAGGCAGAGAGATGGAGAGAGGAAGGGGTGAGGCAGAGAGATGGAGAGAGGAAGGGATGGAAGGAGAGAGATGGAGAGAGGAAGGGATGAGGCAGAGAGATGAGAGAGGAAGGGATGAGGCAGAGAGATGGAGAGGAAGGAGTGAGGCAGAGAGATGGAGAGAGGAAGGGATGGAGGGAGAGAGATGGAGAGAGGAAGGGATGAGGCAGAGAGATGGAGAGAGGAAGGGGTGAGGCAGAGAGATGGAGAGAGGAAGGGGTGAGGCAGAGAGATAAAGGGAGAGATAAATGTATTTGTTTAATGTGAGAGTTAGATGGGTCAAAGATCATACCCCCAAGACATGCTAACCTCTCACCATTACCAATAACAGGGGAGGTAAGGATGTTTTGGGGGGTATGGTATTTGTGCATCTGTAACTTTCTCACTCATCATTATTCACAATTCATTCAGGATTATCCGTAATCATGGTAGCATCCACATTAATGTATAAGTGTTTAGGAACATATTATATTCTTATTGACAATAAAAGTGACTCCAAAATGACACAATACATTATTTACCATTTATCATTTCTATTGGGCACAAAATAATCTGAAACACAACCAAAACAAACAGCAAATGCATCCAACAAGTTTGTAGAGTCCCAAGCTTGATGTAGTCATTGTGTGCTGTGAATATGGGACCAAGTCACCAGCTTGATGTAGTCATTGCCTGCTGTGAATATGGGACCAAGTCACCAGCTTGATGTAGTCATTGCCTGCTGTGAATATGGGACCAAGTCACCAGCTTGATGTAGTCATTGCATGCTGTGAATATGGGACCAAATAATTAACTTTTTAATACACATACGTGAATTTGTCCCAATACTTTTGGTCCCCTGAAATGGGGGGACTATGTACAAAAAGTGCTGTAATTTGTAAACGGTTCACCCTATATGGATGAAAATACCCTCAAATTAAAGCTGACAGTCTGCAGTTTGGAATACCGAGGTCTAACTGTCTGAATCCTTTAGGGGCTCACTGTATATGTATGTTCCATATCCTTTCCACAGCAGTGAACAGTTCAGTCAGAAAGGGCTCACTGTATATGTATGTTCCATATCCTTTCCACAGCAGTGAACAGTTCAGTCAGAAAGGATACAGCATCTCTAATCATCCAAGACAAAGTAACAACCACACACTGACTGATGGAAAACTGATGGAATCTGACCAGAAAATACATTCATACAGAAAAGTTCTATCTTCAGCTGTGATGGTAGAATTCTCTGATATCAGAAATCTATTGTTGTGTGCAGGCAGTTAGTTAGTGGTTAGTTAGTGGTTAGTTAGTGGTCTAATGAGAGGAAGCATTCCCATAGCAGTTAGTTAGTGGTCTAATGAGAGGAAGCATTCCCATAGCAGTTAGTTAGTGGTCTAATGAGAGGAAGCATTCCCATAGCAGTTAGTTAGTGGTCTAATGAGAGGAAGCATTCCCATAGCAGTTAGTTAGTGGTCTAATGAGAGGAGGCATTCCCATAGCAGTTAGTTAGTGGTCTAATGAGAGGAAGCATTCCCATAGCAGTTAGTTAGTTAGTTAGTGGTCTAATGAGAGGAAGCATTCCCATAGCAGTTAGTTAGTGGTCTAATGAGAGGAAGCATTCCCATAGCAGTTAGTTAGTGGTCTAATGAGAGGAAGCATTCCCATAGCAGTTAGTTAGTGGTCTAATGAGAGGAAGCATTCCCATAGTAGTTAGTTAGTTAGTGGTCTAATGAGAGGAAGCATTCCCATAGCAGTTAGTTAGTTAGTGGTCTAATGAGAGGAAGCATTCCCATAGCAGTTAGTTAGTGGTCTAATGAGAGGAAGCATTCCCATAGCAGTTAGTTAGTGGTCTAATGAGAGGAAGCATTCCCATAGCAGTTAGTTAGTGGTCTAATGAGAGGAAGCATTCCCATAGCAGTTAGTTAGTGGTCTAATGACTGGAAGCATTCCCATAGCAGTTAGTTAGTGGTCTAATGAGAGGAAGCATTCCCATAGCAGTTAGTTAGTGGTCTAATGACTGGAAGCATTCCCATAGCAGTTAGTTAGTTAGTGGTCTAATGAGAGGAAGCATTCCCATAGCAGTTAGTTAGTGGTCTAATGAGAGGAAGCATTCCCATAGCAGTTAGTTAGTGGTCTAATGACTGGAGGCATTCCCATAGCAGTTAGTTAGTGGTCTAATGAGTGGAAGCATTCCCATAGCAGTTAGTTAGTGGTCTAATGAGAGGAGGCATTCCCATAGCAGTTAGTTAGTGGTCTAATGAGAGGAAGCATTCCCATAGCAGTTAGTTAGTTAGTTAGTGGTCTAATGAGAGGAAGCATTCCCATAGCAGTTAGTTAGTGGTCTAATGAGAGGAAGCATTCCCATAGCAGTTAGTTAGTTAGTGGTCTAATGAGAGGAAGCATTCCCATAGCAGTTAGTTAGTGGTCTAATGAGAGGAAGCATTCCCATAGCAGTTAGTTAGTGGTCTAATGAGAGGAAGCATTCCCATAGCAGTTAGTTAGTGGTCTAATGAGAGGAAGCATTCCCATAGCAGTTAGTTAGTGGTCTAATGACTGGAGGCATTCCCATAGCAGTCAGTTAGTTAGTGGTCTAATGAGAGGAAGCATTCCCATAGCAGTTAGTTAGTGGTCTAATGAGAGGAAGCATTCCCATAGCAGTTAGTTAGTTAGTGGTCTAATGAGAGGAAGCATTCCCATAGCAGTTAGTTAGTGGTCTAATGAGAGGAAGCATTCCCATAGCAGTTAGTTAGTGGTCTAATGAGAGGAAGCATTCCCATAGCAGTTAGTTAGTGGTCTAATGAGAGGAAGCATTCCCATAGCAGTTAGTTAGTGGTCTAATGAGAGGAAGCATTCCCATAGCAGTTAGTTAGTGGTCTAATGACTGGAGGCATTCCCATAGCAGTTAGTTAGTTAGTGGTCTAATGAGAGGAAGCATTCCCATAGCAGTTAGTTAGTGGTCTAATGACTGGAGGCATTCCCATAGCAGTTAGTTAGTTAGTGGTCTAATGAGAGGAAGCATTCCCATAGCAGTTAGTTAGTGGTCTAATGACTGGAGGCATTCCCATAGCAGTTAGTTAGTGGTCTAATGAGAGGAAGCATTCCCATAGCAGTTAGTTAGTGGTCTAATGAGAGGAAGCATTCCCATAGCAGTTAGTTAGTGGTCTAATGAGAGGAAGCATTCCCATAGCAGTTAGTTAGTGGTCTAATGAGAGGAAGCATTCCCATAGCAGTTAGTTAGTGGTCTAATGAGAGGAAGCATTCCCATAGCAGTTAGTTAGTGGTCTAATGAGAGGAAGCATTCCCATAGCAGTTAGTTAGTTAGTGGTCTAATGAGAGGAAGCATTCCCATAGCAGTTAGTTAGTGGTCTAATGAGTGGAAGCATTCCCATAGCAGTTAGTTAGTGGTCTAATGAGTGGAAGCATTCCCATAGCAGTTAGTTAGTGGTCTAATGAGAGGAAGCATTCCCATAGCAGTTAGTTAGTGGTCTAATGAGAGGAAGCATTCCCATAGCAGTTAGTTAGTGGTCTAATGAGAGGAAGCATTCCCATAGCAGTTAGTTAGTGGTCTAATGAGAGGAAGCATTCCCATAGCAGTTAGTTAGTGGTCTAATGCAGTTCCCGCCTTCAAACTGACAAGCTAGAGAACAGAATGTTCTGCATCGGCAGGGAGGAGCTAACAGATAAGTTATTTATACCGGGGCATCTGAGAGCAGACTTGCCTAGCAACACCTGACAGGGAACCGACCAACCGGATCACGGCAAATACAGAAACGGTTGCAGTCATTCAATCAAAGTGTCTTTATTGTACCAAGTATCCAACTGTTTTATTACCGACACGTTCTCTCTCCCAGAACAGTCAGATGTTCCAACACTTTAATTAGACTCCAGTACTCTGAACACCGGTCCTATTCCGTTTAAATAAAGTTGACATTTACATTTGACCTTTTAGTCATTTAGATGTGATTATATTATATACATATTAACGATGAGGATATTAACTTACCATTGCTTGTTCGATTTTATTGTCGATGGCCACCAAACTGGCACCAGAAGAACTGAAACACAAACATACACAACTCCAGCTTTAACAATAACAGGGTTGGGGTTGGGGTTAGGGTTAGCTAATAACACATTATAACCCTATATAGACATCACTGGGGTTAGGGTTAGCTAACCCTATATAGACATCACTGGGGTTAGGGTTAGCTAACCCTATATAGACGTCACTGGGGTTAGGGTTAGCTAACCCTATATAGACGTCACTGGGGTTAGGGTTAGCTAACCCTATATAGACGTCACTGGGGTTAGGGTTAGCTAACCCTATATAGACGTCACTGGGGTTAGGGTTAGCTAACCCTATATAGACATCACTGGGGTTAGGGTTAGCTAACCCTATATAGACATCACTGGGGTTAGGGTTAGCTAACCCTATATAGACATCACTGGGGTTAGGGTTAGCTAACCCTATATAGACATCACTGGGGTTAGGGTTAGCTAACCCTATATAGACATCACTGGGGTTAGGGTTAGCTAACCCTATATAGACATCACTGGGGTTAGGGTTAGCTAACCCTATATAGACATCACTGGGGTTAGGGTTAGCTAACCCTATATAGACATCACTGGGGTTAGGGTTAGCTAACCCTATATAGACATCACTGGGGTTAGGGTTAGCTAACCCTATATATAGACATCACTGGGGTTAGGGTTAGCTAACCCTATATAGACATCACTGGGGTTAGGGTTAGCTAACCCTATATAGACGTCACTGGGGTTTTGGCAGATGTTGACACGGTGGGTATTAGTGAAGGTGCATTCTGAACTCTTTAGAATAAACAGATTTTTGCCATCACATTAACGGACTGAATGAAGGAATGTACAACTATTAGTCTTTATATATAGCTATAAGAGTATTATTGTTGGGGTTTAACTACCAGGTTGTGGGACTTTAGCTACAAGGTTTATGTAAGGGTTATATAATGTTATGGTTATAAATTATTTATAGTCAACACGATGCGGAAAAGTTTAACACTGCAGAGCTCATCAAGTTATGAACCCCTCAATACTGCAGGACCGCACCACGCATTAAAGCATATAATCATCATAATACATTGAAATTCTAACCGTCACGGTCCCATTCATTTGATGCATAGCCATATTCTATTGCTTTTGCATACAAGTTTGATAAATAAGCTGGGAAAACATGTTACCTATTGTCAAGCCTGACTGGACTGGTCTCTTTAGCAAGCACGGAAGACAGAAAAGAAATAGACAAATTCCTCAGTTGACAAACACCAAGGTCCATCTCCACTGCAAAACAATGGGAATTCATCATTTTCCATCCATTAAAACAAAAGGCAATATTTCAAATGTAGAAAATGTCCAGTGTAATAAAAGTAAAGAAACATCAGAATTGGCAGAAGGTCCGTTCTCCGGGCGGTACAAGCTGACAACCGGGGCAGTCTTTACACTGAAGCAGCACAAAGGATAACCACAGCGAGACTGACTGGCTCCGCTAAGCTGGGAATCTGCAGCTCCCGTCCCAACTGCAGAAATGATGCATGAAAACAGCGCTGTACTGGCTGCCATTGGCGGAGAGTGACCTCATTTGAATAATTGAAGTGGCAACGCCCCCACCTGTGGCCCAGCTTCAGATGTAACTGCACCTAACTGTTCACTGCCATCCAAACCATCCAGAACCCAGGGTTAGGGTTATAGGGGATCCACTGCACCTAACTGTTCACTGCCATCCAAACCATCCAGAACCCAGGGTTAGGGTTATAGGGGATCCACTGCACCTAACTGTTCACTGCCATCCAAACCATACAGAACCCAGGAAGCAGCCCGGGACAGGATGAGGAGTCTCATCCAGAACCCAGGAAGCAGGCCGGGACAGGATGAGGAGTCTCATCCAGAACCCAGGAAGCAGGCCGGGACAGGATGAGGAGTCTCATCCAGAACCCAGGAAGCAGCCCGGGACAGGATGAGGCGTCTCACTGGGAAACAGTTGGGAAACAGTGAGGAAACGTTTCTCCAATACTTCTGGTTTCTTAAAATCAGCTTCAACATTTGTCATCTTCATTGTAACTAAAATGCTAAAACAAATGTAGACTATGTATGAGCAGAACGAATGACTAATACAAGGGAAAGTCAGACCTGGTCTGGTACAGTAGACCATAACGTGAAAATAGATGTTTTAAATACTATGGCCACTTTGTTTGGTAGCCTATAGAAACCCTATTGGGTTAGGGTTATAGGGGATCCACTGCAGCAGCAGGTGGGAGTTGGGACTGGACTCTATAGGTGGAACCATAAACAGGGTTATAGGGGATCCACTGCAGCAGCAGGTGGGAGTTGGGACTGGACTCTATAGGTGGAACCATAAACAGGGTTAGGGTTATAGGGGATCCACTGCAGCAGCAGGTGGGAGTTGGGACTGTACTCTATAGGTGGAACCATAAACAGGGTTAGGGTTATAGGGGATCCACTGCAGCAGCAGGTGGGAGTTGGGACTGTCCTCTATAGGTGGAACCATAAACAGGGTTAGGGTTATAGGGGATCCACTGCAGCAGCAGGTGGGAGTTGGGACTGTACTCTATAGGTGGAACCATAAACAGGGTTAGGGTTATAGGGGATCCACTGCAGCAGCAGGTGGGAGTTGGGACTGGACTCTATAGGTGGAACCATAAACAGGGTTATAGGGGATCCACTGCAGCAGCAGGTGGGAGTTGGGACTGTACTCTATAGGTGTAACCATAAACAGGGTTAGGGTTATAGGGGATCCACTGCAGCAGCAGGTGGGAGTTGGGACTGGACTCTATAGGTGTAACCATAAACAGGGTTAGGGTTATAGGGGATCCACTGCAGCAGCAGGTGGGAGTTGGGACTGTACTCTATAGGTGGAACCATAAACAGGGTTAGGGTTATAGGGGATCCACTGCAGCAGCAGGTGGGAGTTGGGACTGTACTCTATAGGTGGAACCATAAACAGGGTTAGGGTTATAGGGGATCCACTGCAGCAGCAGGTGGGAGTTGGGACTGTCCTCTATAGGTGGAACCATAAACAGGGTTAGGGTTATAGGGGATCCACTGCAGCAGCAGGTGGGAGTTGGGACTGTACTCTATAGGTGGAACCATAAACAGGGTTAGGGTTATAGGGGATCCACTGCAGCAGCAGGTGGGAGTTGGGACTGGACTCTATAGGTGGAACCATAAACAGGGTTATAGGGGATCCACTGCAGCAGCAGGTGGGAGTTGGGACTGGACTCTATAGGTGGAACCATAAACAGGGTTAGGGTTATAGGGGATCCACTGCAGCAACAGGTGGGAGTTGGGACTGTACTCTATAGGTGGAACCATAAACAGGGTTAGGGTTATAGGGGATCCACTGCAGCAGCAGGTGGGAGTTGGGACTGGACTCTATAGGTGGAACCATAAACAGGGTTATAGGGGATCCACTGCAGCAGCAGGTGGGAGTTGGGACTGGACTCTATAGGTGGAACCATAAACAGGGTTAGGGTTATAGGGGATCCACTGCAGCAGCAGGTGGGAGTTGGGACTGTACTCTATAGGTGTAACCATAAACAGGGTTAGGGTTATAGGGGATCCACTGCAGCAGCAGGTGGGAGTTGGGACTGGACTCTATAGGTGGAACCATAAACAGGGTTAGGGTTATAGGGGATCCACTGCAGCAGCAGGTGGGAGTTGGGACTGTACTCTATAGGTGTAACCATAAACAGGGTTAGGGTTATAGGGGATCCACTGCAGCAGCAGGTGGGAGTTGGGACTGTACTCTATAGGTGGAACCATAAACAGGGTTAGGGTTATAGGGGATCCACTGCAGCAGCAGGTGGGAGTTGGGACTGTACTCTATAGGTGGAACCATAAACAGGGTTAGGGTTATAGGGGATCCACTGCAGCAGCAGGTGGGAGTTGGGACTGTACTCTATAGGTGGAACCATAAACAGGGTTAGGGTTATAGGGGATCCACTGCAGCAACAGGTGGGAGTTGGGACTGTACTCTATAGGTGGAACCATAAACAGGGTTAGGGTTATAGGGGATCCACTGCAGCAGCAGGTGGGAGTTGGGACTGGACTCTATAGGGTGGAACCATAAACAGGGTTAGGGTTATAGGGGATCCACTGCAGCAGCAGGTGGGAGTTGGGACTGTACTCTATAGGTGGAACCATAAACAGGGTTAGGGTTATAGGGGATCCACTGCAGCAGCAGGTGGGAGTTGGGACTGTACTCTATAGGTGGAACCATAAACAGGGTTAGGGTTATAGGGGATCCACTGCAGCAGCAGGTGGGAGTTGGGACTGTACTCTATAGGTGTAACCATAAACAGGGTTAGGGTTATAGGGGATCCACTGCAGCAGCAGGTGGGAGTTGGGACTGGACTCTATAAAGAGTCTCCTGTGTGAAAACCCCACCTATCGGTTGCACAGGAACCAAGACTGTTCAAGTCTGAAGTCAACTGGACACAAAAAAAAAAAACGGTTGCATTTTGTGTAGAAATGTTAACTGTGGTCACAGAATAGATAGATCAGAATTAGAGCAGGGTGAAACGAGGCTAAGGAGTTAGTCACTAACCTAGATCCAGCCTTATCAAATGAGAGACGGTCACAACCTAGATCCAGCCTTATCAAATGAGAGACGGTCACAACCTAGATCCAGCCTTATCAAATGAGAGACGGTCACAACCTAGATCCAGCCTTATCAAATGAGAGACGTCACAACCTAGATTCCAGCCTTATCAAATGAGAGACGGTCACAACCTAGATCCAGCCTTATCATATGAGAGACGGTCACAACCTAGATCCAGCCTTATCAAATGAGAGACGGTCACAACCTAGATCCAGCCTTATCAAATGAGAGACGGTCACAACCTAGATCCAGCCTTATCAAATGAGAGACGGTCACAACCTAGATCCAGCCTTATCAAATGAGAGATGGTCACAACCTAGATCCAGCCTTATCATATGAGAGACGGTCACAACCTAGAACCAGCTTTATCAAATGAGAGACGGTCACAACCTAGATCCAGCCTTATCAAATGAGAGACGGTCACAACCTAGATCCAGCCCTATCAAATGAGAGACGGTCACAACCTAGATCCAAATATAAAGGGCAGGTCCTGAACAACTGACATTTCCTCACCTTTAACAGACACTCAATGTTCATCCTTACCTCTATTCAAACAACAGTCAATGTTCATCCTTACCTCTATTAAAACAACAGTCAATGTTCATCCTTACCTCTATTAAAACAACAGTCAATGTTCAGATAGTGATCTATCCTATAGACAGGGCTCTACAGTGCTAGCCCCTCTATTAAAACAGTCAATGTTCAGATAGTGATCTATCCTATAGACAGGGCTCTACAGTGCTAGCCCCTCTATTAAAACAGTCAATGTTCAGATAGTGATCTATCCTATAGACAGGGCTCTACAGTGCTAGCCCCTCTATTAAAACAACAGTCAATGTTCAGATAGTGATCTATCCTATAGACAGGGCTCTACAGTGCTAGCCCCTCTATTAAAACAACAGTCAATGTTCAGATAGTGATCTATCCTATAGACAGGGCTCTACAGTGCTAGCCCCTCTATTAAAACAACAGTCAATGTTCAGATAGTGATCTATCCTATAGACAGGGCTCTACAGTGCTAGCCCCTCTATTAAAACAACAGTCAATGTTCAGATAGTGATCTATCCTATAGACAGGGCTCTACAGTGCTAGCCCCTCTATTAAAACAGTCAATGTTCAGATAGTGATCTATCCTATAGACAGGGCTCTACAGTGCTAGCCCCTCTATTAAAACAACAGTCAATGTTCAGATAGTGATCTATCCTATAGACAGGGATCTACAGTGCTAGCCCCTCTATTAAAACAACAGTCAATGTTCAGATAGTGATCTATCCTATAGACAGGGCTCTACAGTGCTAGCCCCTCTATTAAAACAACAGTCAATGTTCAGATAGTGATCTATCCTATAGACAGGGCTCTACAGTGCTAGCCCCTCTATTAAAACAGTCAATGTTCAGATAGTGATCTATCCTATAGACAGGGCTCTACAGTGCTAGCCCCTCTATTAAAACAACAGTCAATGTTCAGATAGTGATCTATCCTATAGACAGGGCTCTACAGTGCTAGCCCCTCTATTAAAACAGTCAATGTTCAGATAGTGATCTATCCTATAGACAGGGCTCTACAGTGCTAGCCCCTCTATTAAAACAACAGTCAATGTTCAGATAGTGATCTATCCTATAGACAGGGCTCTACAGTGCTAGCCCCTCTATTAAAACAACAGTCAATGTTCAGATAGTGATCTATCCTATAGACAGGGCTCTACAGTGCTAGCCCCTCTATTAAAACAACAGTCAATGTTCAGATAGTGATCTATCCTATAGACAGGGCTCTACAGTGCTAGCCCCTCTATTAAAACAGTCAATGTTCAGATAGTGATCTATCCTTTAGACAGGGCTCTACAGCTCCTGTGCTGTTGGTTCAGCTGTCGATCACAGATTGGTTGAGTGAATACATGGGAACATTTTGTACTCAGTTATCCAATCAGAAGAAGATCCTTCCATGATTTGATCTCATCTAAATATGAACACTAGTGCTGAGCGATTAACTGACATTTCAGTCATTTTCAGTTTTTAAAACAATTAATTGACCGACGTCGGTTTAATTATTTTAATTCCATTTCGTAGTTTTTTCCCCTGTGAACTATGTACAGACTCTGTAGAGATAAATCAGATCCAGCCTGAACTGGGCGACGGAGCAGGGAGTTGTAGTTTCCAACAGGCCAATATTCTACATAGTTTAGCACAGAATTAACTACATCATTCATTGCCCGCTGAAACTACAACACGGAGACGGAGAGAACAGAGAACGGAGAGAACAGAGAACGGAGAGAACAGAGAACGGAGAGAACAGAGAACGGAGAGAACAGAGAACGTGTGATCAGAGGGATAGAGAGCAGTGGCTTCCTGAGCCTGAAAATACACGATCTGAGTGATTTATAGTTGGGATTCAGCAGTCAGAAAAGGATGACTTATTTACTCTGAAGAACTACTAAAATAGTGAATCTGTCAGACAGCAGCTCTATAGAGATGAGAATAAGGAAGTGGCTCTGGATCAGAGCGTCTGCAGCTCTATAGAGATGAGAATAAGGAAGTGGCTCTGGATCAGAGCGTCTGCAGCTCTATAGAGATGAGAATAAGGAAGTGGCTCTGGATCAGAGCGTCTGCAGCTCTATAGAGATGAGAATAAGGAAGTGGCTCTGGATCAGAGCGTCTGCAGCTCTATAGAGATGAGAATAAGGAAGTGGCTCTGGATCAGAGCGTCTGCAGCTCTATAGAGATGAGAATAAGGAAGTGGCTCTGGATAAGAGCGTCTGCTAAATGACTAAAATGTAAAATGTAATAATAAAGTGATGAAATAAACAAGAGATAGCAGTAATGGGACGTCTCTTCCATCTTGGGACTTTAACTCATGGTTCTATTCTGTTGTTACAGCATTAAACTCACTTAATGCATTTAATGTCTAAAAAAAGGATCAAAAACTAAATCCATTATTTTTTGTAAATAATCTAACCGAAACGACCTCAAAAAGCACTAATCGTTCAGCACTAATAAAACACTAGGTTGTAGCCTACAAGCCAGCCAACGTAAAGGGTCATTTCCCATTTTAAGGCTAAATAGACTATTCTCTTGATTTGATCAGGACTAAATAGACTATTCTCTTGATTTGATCAGGACTAAATAGACTATTCTCTTGATTTGATCAGGACTAAATAGACTATTCTCTTGATTTGATCAGGACTAAATATACTTTTCTCTTGATTTGATCAGGACTAAATCAACTTCTCTTGATTTGATCAGGACTAAATAGACTATTCTCTTGATTGGATCAGGACTAAATAGACTTCTTAAATTTGATCAGGACTAAATCAACTATTCTCTTGATTTGATCAGGACTAAATAGACTTCTTAAATTTGATCAGGACTAAATCAACTATTCTCTTGATTTGATCAGGACTAAATAGACTTCTTAAATTTGATCAGGACTAAATCAACTATTCTCTTGATTGGATCATGACTAAATAGACTTATCTTTATTCGATCAAGAGTAAATACACTTCTCTTTATTAGATCAGGACTAAATAGACTATTGATTTGATCAGTACTAAATATATTATTCTCTTGATTCTCTGTGTACAGCAGCAATAAAACTGGCCTTCTTGAGACTAGTTGAGTATCTGGAGCATCAGCAATTGTGGGTCCGATTACAGGCTCAAAATGTCCAGAAACAAATAACGTTCTTCTGAAACTCGTCAGTCTATTCTTGTTCTGATAAATGAAGGCTATTCCATGTGAGAAATTGCCAAGAAACTGAAGATCTCGTATAACGCTGTGTACTACTCCCTTCACAGAACAGCGCAAACTGGCTCTAACCAGAATAGAAAGAGGAGTGGGAGGCCCCGGTGCACAACTGAGGAAGAGGACAAATACATTAGAGTGTCTAGTTTGAGAAACAGACGCCTCACAGGTCCTCAACTGGCAGCTTCATTAAATAGTACCCGCAAAACACCAGTCTCAATGTCAACAGTGAAGAGGCGACTCCGGGATGCTGACCTTCTAGGCAGAGTTGCAAAGAAAAAGCCATATCTCAGACTGGCCAATAAAAAGAAAAGATTAAGATGGGCAGTCTGAGATATGACTTTTTCTTTGCAACAAAAGAAATGTTCCGGATTGACTGACCTTCATGTCTTAAAGTAATGATGGACTGTCGTTTCTCTTTGCTTATTTGAGCTGTTCTGCCATAATATGGACTTGGTCTGTTCTCTCTGCTTATTTGAGCTGTTCTGCCATAATATGGACTTGGTCTGTTCTCTTTGCTTATTTGAGCTGTTCTGCCATAATATGGACTTGGTCTGTTCTCTTTGCTTATTTGAGCTGTTCTGCCATAATATGGACTTGGTCTGTTCTCTTTGCTTATTTGAGCTGTTCTGCCATAATATGGACTTGGTCTTTTACCAAATAGGGCTATCTTCTGTATACCACCCCTACCTTGTCACAACTGATTGGCTCAAACGCATTAAGGAAAGAAATTTCACATATTAACTCTTAACAATGTACACCTATTGATTGAAATGCATTCCAGGTGACTACCTCATGAAGCTGGTTAAGAAAATGCCAAGAGTGTGCAAAGCTGTCATCAAGGCAAAGGGTGGCTACTTTGAAGAATCTCAAATATAAAATATATGTTGATTTGTTTAACCCTTTTTTGGTTACTACATGATTCCATATGTGTTATTTCATAGTTTTGATGTCTTCACTATTATTCTACAATGTAGAAAATAGAACAAATAAAGAAAACCCCTGGAATGAGTAGGTGTGTCCAACCCTTTGACTGGTCCTGTATATAAACACACAGGCGGTAAATTAGTTAACAGAACAATATGTGGGTTCCAAACCGCTCGGCCAATAACAGCTAGTTTCCAGTTGGCCCCTCCCCACTCAGACCACTCCCAGACAGTCTAGCAAAGTTCTTGCTTGAGAAATTGCTCTTTGCTAAGAAGCTATTTGTTTATTTTTTACCATTTTAATTTAAAACAATCACAGTAAGGTAGGCCTACTTAACTGTTACCTTTAGAGCAGTCTATGATGTCATATTGGATCTTTAGAGCAGTCTATGATGTCATATTGCTGAGTCTACCTTCAACCGTTCTAATTCCAACACAGAGGCCATCCATCCATCCATCCATCCATCCATCCATCCATCCATCCATCCATCCTTACCTGTCCTCCTCTCCATCTGCAGACTGTGTCCTCAGGCCTGCAGCAGCAGCCAATAAGGCACTGGCATCTCCAGCCTTCCCCATGTTCTCCATGGAGCAGCCTCGTCCTGCAGCTCCCAGCCGGGACTGGTGTTGGAACAGCAGCCTCTGGGCATCCTCCAGCTGGGATGCCGTCAGGCTGGGGATGCTGCCCCCGTACGGAGCCCCGCTTTGGGCCAGGCTGGTGTGGCTGAGGGGCACCCCGTGGGTCAGGAGGGGCTGGAGGTCGGCTCGGAGTGTGGTCACGAAAGGGGCGGAAGGGTGCTGGGGGTGAGGGTGCAGCTGCTGGGCTGGGAGATTCTGGAGCTGACTCGGAAGGGGTTGAGGGACAGCGGCTGGGCCAGGCATGGACACCCCAAGAGAGCCAGGGTGTGGGGGGAGGACCTGGGACTGGAGAGGAGCCGTAGGCTGGATGAAGTCTGGAGGCCGGCTGCCTGTCTGGCTCACTAGCACCGCTGGGAGCTGCTGCGTGGGCTGGCCTGTCTGGGCATGGTCCATAGCATAGGGCACCTGCTGGGGCATGGCCTGACTCCCAGCACCCTGGGCATTCACCTGGGGGACTGCAGGTAGAGTACCACGGGGGACCATGCTGGTCCGCTGCAGCAGGAGAGGGTTAGGGTCCTGAGGGACCATGTGGACAGTCTGAGGGCTGCTGTAGTCCTGGTGCTGCTGGTATGGCTGCAGGGTCTGGGATGCCCCTGCTTCCATCTCTGGGCCTCCGTACTGGACAACACTGGCCACCACACTCCCATTCCCTGCTTCCATCTCTGGGCCTCCGTACTGGACAACACTGGCCACCACACTCCCATTCCCTGCTTCCATCTCTGGGCCTCCGTACTGGACAACACTGGCCACCACACTCCCATTCCCTGGTTCCATCTCTGGGCCTCCGTACTGGACAACACTGGCCACCACACTCCCATTCCCTGCTTCCATCTCTGGGCCTCCGTACTGGACAACACTGGCCACCACACTCCCATTCCCTGCTTCCATCTCTGGGCCTCCGTACTGGACAACACTGGCCACCACACTCCCATTCCCTGCTTCCATCTCTGGGCCTCCGTACTGGACAACACTGGCCACCACACTCCCATTCCATGCTTCGCTCTCTGGGCCGGCAGCGCTGGGTGCAGGGGCTGGGTCAGAAGTCGGCGCGGCAGGGGGAACCTCCTTCTCATAGTACTCTGTACACATCCATCTTCCCTTACGGAACGGCTCAGAGTTAGAGTCCAGCTTCACCACTCTGAAGCGAGACCCCGGAGCGGCTTGGGTCTGTGTCTGGGTGCTGGAGGTCATAGCCTGTGCCACCACTCCTGCCATCCCAATCTGGGTGCTATTGGTGGGCCCTGTGCCTCCAGGGAGAGACCCTACTCCACTGGATGTCCCTTGACGGCCTCCACTACTGTCAAAGCTTATAGGGTCCGCAGAGGGAGGGACACCACTACCACCGTCTATGGATGACACATCCATGCCTGGCCCAGCAGTGATGGTACCAGAGAACTGAGTGGTGGTATTCTCCACCATACCCTGCCCCATCTGGGTCTGGTTGGGCCCAGCCATTCCAGAGGAACTCCCCTCTGCCACTGAGACAGTAAAGGCTGCTGCCACCACATTCTCTTGCAGATTATGCACAGTCCCGTTCACCATGTTGCCAGGCTGCGGAGGACCCCGAGGCTGCAGGGGTTCGCTAGGAGGGCCCTGGGGTAGGGAGTGAGGGATCAGGGGTTGGTTAGGGGACGCTGCGCCTGGGGTCTCCACCCCATGGGGGCTGTTCAGGGTCTCATCCGAGGAGCTTCTCTCCGGGACGCCGGTGTCCCGAGATACGGACACATCCAGCATTTCAGAGGAGGAAAGGTCTTCTGTGTGGGATTCATCCATGTCATCATAACTCTCTGTGTCGTCCGCTATGCTGTTGTTGGTGCTAACAGAGACCTGGGCCAGGGTCACGCTAGTTATCTGGAAGCCACTCTTCTTTTTCACCTGAGACCCGGACTGGGAGAGGTTAAGGCTCAGGGGGTGGTGGTGTGGCCCAGGGGAGGAGGACCCAGCCTGGCTAGTTGACTGATAATCATCAGTGGGAATTACATTACTGCTACCTGCAGCATACCCAGATACTCCACCACTACCGGTGGTGTTACTGCCTCTTCTATTGTGGAAAGACATCTTCCTAGACCCAGTAGAATCTCCTGAAAAGTCATGTTGATGCATTTTGTGACCAACACGAAGCCAGTAACGGGGGACTAGCTGTGTAGCTACTAATGCTAGCTGCTTGTTATGGCCAGACATACATAACATTAGCTAGTAACGTCACTGTAGTCAGAGGTTAGCTAGCTAATAGTTACCTAATAGTTAGCCAACGGTAGCTAACGTAACATAAGCAAGGTGACAGTCCCACAATAAATCACAACAAAGCTGGGACGTCGATGTAATTTTCTGTTTTCAGTAGTTGAGCACTTCCCTCTGTAATTGTCTGATAAGCAGTCGATATTGAAGTGAATGCGAATTACTAACGCGTTAGCTCAGACTTGGCCAGAACAACCAAGCTAGCTTAGCTATGTTTTCTATCTAGCTGAAATGTAGGCTACGAAGAGGCACTTTTAGAAACGTTTAAACAACGTCAAACATCTCACTGGCAGAAATATGATTTGACGTCAATAATATAGTGCCAAATTCAGTGCCAGAAGCTGTCGTAAGAGATCACCTCCATCGCTGGCATCACCAGACGTTGAGTCATCTTCTAGACTCTGGTCAAAAGTTTGTCGTCGAAAAATTCAGTCAGACACCCATCACTATAAACAACATCCTCTCAGCACATCAACTTGTTTGAATCCATCTAGACGGTTTCTAGCTAGCGTAGTTGTATCATCATCCTCTTAGCACATCAACTTGTTTGGATCCATCTAGACGGTTTCTAGCTAGCGTAGTTGTATCATCATCCTCTTAGCACATCAACTTGTTTGGATCCATCTAGACGGTTTCTAGCTAGCGTAGTTGTATCATCATCCTCTTAGCACATCAACTTGTTTGGATCCATCTAGACGGTTTCTAGCTAGCGTAGTTGTATCATCATCCTCTTAGCACATCAACTTGTTTGGATCCATCTAGACGGTTTCTAGCTAGCGTAGTTGTATCATCATCCTCTTAGCACATCAACTTGTTTGGATCCATCTAGACGGTTTCTAGCTAGCGTAGTTGTATCATCATCCTCTCGCTTGGCCCCGTTGACACGAACGCAGGGCACAACGTTAGCTAGCTAGCTAGGGGGCGGCAGGTAGCTTAGTGGGTAAGAGCGTTGTGCCAATCCCCGAGCCGACTAGGTGAAAAATCTGTCGATGTGCCCTTAAGCAAGGCTCTTAACCCTAATTGCTCCTGTAAGTCGCTCTGGATAAGTGCGTCTGCTAAATGACTAAAATGTAAATGTAGCTAGCTCACTCCGACGACGAGAAGAGAGGAGGCTACTGCGCATGACCTCTACTAGCTGGCAGAACAGCTGCTGTAGCTAGGATCAGCTACCAGTCGGTCCCTGAAATGACCTCTACTAGCTGGCAGAACAGCTGCTTTAGCTAGGATCAGCTACCAGTCGGTCCCTGAAATGACCTCTACTAGCTGGCAGAACAGCTGCTGTAGCTAGGATCAGCTACCAGTCGGTCCCTGAAATGACCTCTACTAGCTGGCAGAACAGCTGCTTTAGCTAGGATCAGCTACCAGTCGGTCCCTGAAATGACCTCTACTAGCTGGCAGAACAGCTGCTGTAGCTAGGATCAGCTACCAGTCGGTCCCTGAAATGACCTCTACTAGCTGGCAGAACAGCTGCTGTAGCTAGGATCAGCTACCAGTCGGTCCCTGAAATGACCTCTACTAGCTGGCAGAACAGCTGCTGTAGCTAGGATCAGCTACCAGTCGGTCCCTGAAATGACCTCTACTAGCTGGCAGAACAGCTGCTTTAGCTAGGATCAGCTACCAGTCGGTCCCTGAAATGACCTCTACTAGCTGGCAGAACAGCTGCTGTAGCTAGGATCAGCTACCAGTCGGTCCCTGAAATGACCTCTACTAGCTGGCAGAACAGCTGCTGTAGCTAGGATCAGCTACCAGTCGGTCCCTGAAATGACCTCTACTAGCTGGCAGAACAGCTGCTTTAGCTAGGATCAGCTACCAGTCGGTCCCTGAAATGACCTCTACTAGCTGGCAGAACAGCTGCTGTAGCTAGGATCAGCTACCAGTCGGTCCCTGAAATGACCTCTACTAGCTGGCAGAACAGCTGCTGTAGCTAGGATCAGCTACCAGTCGGTCCCTGAAATGACCTCTACTAGCTGGCAGAACAGCTGCTTTAGCTAGGATCAGCTACCAGTCGGTCCCTGAAATGACCTCTACTAGCTGGCAGAACAGCTGCTGTAGCTAGGATCAGCTACCAGTCGGTCCCTGAAATGACCTCTACTAGCTGGCAGAACAGCTGCTTTAGCTAGGATCAGCTACCAGTCGGTCCCTGAAATGACCTCTACTAGCTGGCAGAACAGCTGCTGTAGCTAGGATCAGCTACCAGTCGGTCCCTGAAATGACCTCTACTAGCTGGCAGAACAGCTGCTGTAGCTAGGATCAGCTACCAGTCGGTCCCTGAAATGACCTCTACTTAAATAGCTGTATAAGATGGAACTCTGTGTTTCCCACTCACATAAAATGACAACTCACTTTCATGATTATATAATACTAATAATATATGGCATTTAGCAGACGCTTTTTTCCAAAGGTACTTAGTCAAGCGTCCATACATTTTAAGTATGGTGGACCCGGGAATCGAACCCACAACACTGGTGTTTACAAGCGCCATGCTCTACCAACTGAGTTACAAAGGAATCCAAGACTGAAAGGTTCGTGTTAGACTGGAGGAAGGCAGCAGCAGTGAACATATTACACTGAACAAAAATATAAATGTAACAATCTCTAAGATTTTACTGAGTTACAGTTCATAGGAAATCAGTCAATTGAAATAAATTCATTAGGCCCTAATCTATGGATTTTACATGACTGGGAATACAGATATGCATCTGTTGGTCACAGATACCTTAAATAAAAAGGTAGGTGAGAGGATCAGACAACCAGTCAGTATCTGGTGACCACCATTTGCCTCATGCAGCGCGACACATTTCCGTCTCATAGAGTTGATCAGGCTGTTGATTCTGGCCTGTGGAATGTTGTCCCACTCCTCTTCAATGGCTGTGCGAAGTTGCTGAATATTGGTGGGAACTGGAACACGCTGTCGTACACGTCTATCCAGAGCATCCCAAACATGCTCAATGGGTGACATGTCTGATGAGTATGCCATAGAAGAACTGGGACATTTTCAGCTTCCAGGAATTGTGTACAGATCCTTACAGCATGGGGCCGTGCATTATCATGCTGAAACATGAGGTGAATGGCACGACAATGGGCCTCAGGATCTCGTCACGGTATTTCTGTGCATTCAAATTGCCATCGATAAAATGCAATTGTGTTCGTTGTCCTAGCATACCTGCCCATACCTTAACCCCACCGCCACCATGTTCACAACATTGACATCAGCAAACCGCTCACCCACACGATGCCATACACGCTACGCTGTCTGCCATCTGCCCGGTACAGTTGAAACCGGGATTCATCCGTGGAGAGCACACTTCTCCAGCATGCCAGTGGCCATCGAAGGTGAGCATTTGCCCACTGAAGTCGGTTACGACACAGAACTGCAGTCATGTCAAGACCCTAGTGAGGACGACGAGCACGCAGATGAGCTTCCCTGAGACGGTTTCTGACAGTTTGTGCAGAAATTCTTCGGTTGTGCAAACCCACAGTTTCATCAACTGTCCGGGTGGCTGGTCTCAGACGATCCCGCAGGTGAAGAAGCCGGATGTGGAGGTCCTGGGCTGGTGGTCTGCGGTTGCGAGGCCGGTTGGACCTACTGCCAAATTCTCTAAAACAACGTTGGAGGTTGGTTGTTGTAGAGAAATGAACATTCAGCTCTGGTGGACATTCCTGCAGTCATTGTGCCAATTGCATGCTCCCTCAAAACTTGAGACATCTTTGGCATTGTGTTGTGTGACAAAACGGCATATTTTAGAGTAGCCTTTTATTGTCCCCAGCACAAGGTGCACCTGTGTAATGATCATGCTATTTAATCAGCATCTTGATATGCCACACCTGTCAGGTGGATGGATTATCTTGAAAAAGGAGAAATGCTAACTAACAGGGATGTAAACAAATTTGTGTACAAAATGAGAGAAATAAGCTTTTTGTGCGTATGGAACATTTCTGGGATGTTTTATTTCAGCTCATGAAACATGGGACTAACACTTTACATGTTGCGTTTCTATGTTTGTTCAGTATAGTCATTTGGTAGGAAGGATAGGGGGGAAACAAAGCCGTTTCCACCAGTATGATGCGTGCTAACAGACAGCCCCATGTGCACAGAACTTTATGTTTACCTCATGCATCATACCTGGATGATCACCCACATGACACTGATCCACCTTAGAGGCATGTTCCCCCTGTCCCCCCCTGCCTGATCTCTGTCCCTCCCCAGCCCCAGGCAACAAGCTATAGCTGAATGATAAATAGGCAATGACAGGAGGTATGGTGTTGGACAGTCAAACCATGAAGAGGCGGGGATGTGAAAGAGCACAGTTAGAAAAATATGGCATATAGAAGCAAACCAGATGGTTCAGGAGTAAAAACAAACAAAATATAATTATTGTAGAATTTGACTGTCCATAAAATGTATATAGTATGTATGGGCTGAAAGTATGTATGTATGTATGTATGTATATATATATATACAGTGGGGGGAAAAAGTATTTAGTCAGCCACCAATTGTGCAAGTTCTCCCACTTAAAAAGATGAGAGAGGCCTGTAATTTTCATCATAGGTACACGTCAACTATGACAGACAAAATGAGGAAAATAAATCCAGAAAATCACATTGTAGGATTTTTAATGAATTTATTTGCAAATTATGGTGGAAAATAAGTATTTGGTCAATAACAAAAGTTTCTCAATACTTTGTTATATACCCTTTGTTGGCAATGACACAGGTCAAACGTTTTCTGTAAGTCTTCACAAGGTTTTCACACACTGTTGCTGGTATTTTGGCCCATTCCTCCATGCAGATCTCCTCTAGAGCAGTGATGTTTTGGGGCTGTCGCTGGGCAACACAGACTTTCAACTCCCTCCAAAGATTTTCTATGGGGTTGAGATCTGGAGACTGGCTAGGCCACTCCAGGACCTTGAAATGCTTCTTACGAAGCCACTCCTTCGTTGCCCGGGCGGTGTGTTTGGGATCATTGTCATGCTGAAAGACCCAGCCACGTTTCATCTTCAATGCCCTTGCTGATGGAAGGAGGTTTTCACTCAAAATCTCACGATACATGGCCCCATTCATTCTTTCCTTTACACGGATCAGTCGTCCTGGTCCCTTTGCAGAAAAACAGCCCCAAAGCATGAGGTTTCCAACCCCATGCTTCACAGTAGGTATGGTGTTCTTTGGATGCAACTCAGCATTCTTTGTCCTCCAAACACGACGAGTTGAGTTTTTACCAAAAAGTTCTATTTTGGTTTCATCTGACCATATGACATTCTCCCAATCCTCTTCTGGATCATCCAAATGCACTCTAGCAAACTTCAGACGGGCCTGGACATGTACTGGCTTAAGCAGGGGGACACGTCTGGCACTGCAGGATTTGAGTCCCTGGCGGCGTAGTGTGTTACTAATGGTAGGCTTTGTTACTTTGGTCCCAGCTCTCTGCAGGTCATTCACTAGGTCCCCCCGTGTGGTTCTGGGATTTTTGCTCACCGTTCTTGTGATCATTTTGACCCCACGGGGTGAGATCTTGCGTGGAGCCCCAGATCGAGGGAGATTATCAGTGGTCTTGTATGTCTTCCATTTCCTAATAATTGCTCCCACAGTTGATTTCTTCAAACCAAGCTGCTTACCTATTGCAGATTCAGTCTTCCCAGCCTGGTGCAGGTCTACAATTTTGTTTCTGGTGTCCTTTGACAGCTCTTTGGTCTTGGCCATAGTGGAGTTTGGAGTGTGACTGTTTGAGGTTGTGGACAGGTGTCTTTTATACTGATAACAAGTTCAAACAGGTGCCATTAATACAGGTAACGAGTGGAGGACAGAGGAGCCTCTTAAAGAAGAAGTTACAGGTCTGTGAGAGCCAGAAATCTTGCTTGTTTGTAGGTGACCAAATACTTATTTTCCACCATAATTTGCAAATAAATTCATTAAAAATCCTACAATGTGATTTTCTGGAGAAAAAAAATCTCAATTTGTCTGTCATAGTTGACGTGTACCTATGATGAAAATTACAGGCCTCTCTCATCTTTTTAAGTGGGAGAACTTGCACAATTGGTGGCTGACTAAATACTTTTTTTCCCCACTGTAGCTGCTGCTACTCTGATTATCATATATCCTGATGTCTAGTCACCTGACCCCTATACATATCTACTGACCCTGTATATACCTGCTACTCTGATTATCATATATCCTGATGTCTAGTCACCTGACCCCTATACATATCTACTGACCCTGTATATACCTGCTACTCTGATTATCATATATCCTGATGTCTAGTCACCTGACCCCTATACATATCTACTGACCCTGTATATACCTGCTGCTACTCTGATTATCATATATCCTGATGTCTAGTCACCTGACCCCTATATACATATCTACCTCTATCTCTCCAGTATCCCTGCACATTGTTAATATGGTACTGGAACTGACCCTGTATATAATATACTTACTTTATCATGTTCTCATTTTTATATCTGGTGTTTTTGTTCTACCTTGTTATTTTTAGTATTACATTGTTATTGATTACTGCATTGTTGGGTTTTGAGTTACATTTTACATTTTAGTCATTTAGCAGACGCTCTTATCCAGAGCGACTTACAGGAGCAATTAGGGTTAAGTGCCTTGCTCAAGGGCACATCGACAGATTTTTCACCTAGTCGGCTCAGGGATTAGAACCATCAACCTTTCGGTTACTGGCACAACGCTCTTAACCACTAAGCTACCTGCCGTTAGCAAGAAAGGCTGTACTAGTGCATGTGACATTAAACCTTGAGTGTCAGTTTGGTTGTAACAACCTGGATTCCCTTTTGTCCTCACATACAGTGAGGGGAAAAAGTATTTTATCCCCTGTTGATTTAGTACGTTTGCCCACTGACAAAGACATTATCAGTCTATAATTTTTATGGTAGGTCATTGCAACTCCACGAGGTGAGATCTTGCATGGAGCCCCAGGCCGAGGGAGATTGACAGTTATTTTGTGTTTCTTCCATTTTGCGAATAATCGCACCAACTGTTGTCACCTTCTCACCAAGCTGCTTGGCGATGGTCTTGTAGCCCATTCCAGCCTTGTGTAGGTCTACAATCTTGTCCCTGACATCCTTGGAGAGCTCTTTGTCTCGGCCATGGAGGAGAGTTTGGAATCTGATTGATTGATTGCTTCTGTGGACAGGTGTCTTTTATACAGGTAACAAACTGAGATTAGGAGCACTCCCTTTAAGAGTGTGCTCCTAATCTCAGCTCGTTACCTGTATAAAAGACACCTGGGAGCCAGAAATCTTTCTGATTGAGAGGGGGTCAAATACTTATTTCCCTCATTAAAATGCAAATCAATTTAACATTTTTGACATGCGTTTTTCTGGATTTTTTTGTTATTCTGTCTCACTGTTTAAATAAACCTACCATTAAAATTATAGACTGATCATTTCTTTGTCAGTGGGCAAACGTACAAAATCAGCAGGGGATCAAATACTTTTTTCCCCTCACTGTATGTCATCAGCATAACAATTCAATATTCAGATTATACAGTATATAATATACTATATACCAAGTGGCAGCATGTAGTATATAATACTATATACCAAGTGGCAGCATGTAGTATATAATATACTATATACCAAGTGGCAGCATGTAGTATATAATACTATATACCAAGTGGCAGCATGTAGTATATAATATACTATATACCAAGTGGCAGCATGTAGTATATAATATACTATATACCAAGTGGCAGCATGTAGTATATAATATACTATATACCAAGTGGCAGCATGTAGTGTATAATATACTATATACCAAGTGGCAGCATGTAGTATATAATATATTATATACCAAGTGGCAGCATGCAGTATATAATATATTATATACCAAGTGGCAGCATGTAGTATATAATATACTATATACCAAGTGGCAGCATGTAGTATATAATATATTATATACCAAGTGGCAGCATGTAGTGTATAATATATTATATACCAAGTGGCAGCATGTAGTATATAATATACTATATACCAAGTGGCAGCATGTAGTATATAATATATTATATACCAAGTGGCAGCATGTAGTATATAATATACTATATACCAAGTGGCAGCATGTAGTATATAATATACTATATACCAAGTGGCAGCATGTAGTATATAATATATACCAAGTGGCAGCATGTAGTATATAATATACTATATACCAAGTGGCAGCATGTAGTGTATAATATATTATATACCAAGTGGCAGCATGTAGTATATAATATACTATATACCAAGTGGCAGCATGTAGTATATAATATATTATATACCAAGTGGCAGCATGTAGTGTATAATATACTATATACCAAGTGGCAGCATGTAGTATATAATATACTATATACCAAGTGGCAGCATGTAGTATATAATATACTATATACCAAGTGGCAGCATGTAGTATATAATATACTATATACCAAGTGGCAGCATGTAGTGTATAATATACTATATACCAAGTGGCAGCATGTAGTATATAATATACTATATACCAATTGGCAGCATGTAGTATATAATATATTATATACCAAGTGGCAGCATGTAGTGTATAATATACTATATACCAATTGGCCGCATGTAGTATATAATATACTATATACCAAGTGGCAGCATGTAGTATATAATATATACCAAGTGGCAGCATGTAGTATATAATATACTATATACCAAGTGGCAGCATGTAGTATATAATATATTATATACCAAGTGGTAGCATGTAGTGTATAATATACTATATACCAAGTGGCAGCATGTAGTATATAATATACTATATACCAAGTGGCAGCATGTAGTATATAATATACTATATACCAAGTGGCAGCATGTAGTATATAATATATTATATACCAAGTGGCAGCATGTAGTGTCTATAGACAACAACAGACTCATTTAAGAGCAGAAAATCGATGCCTCTGTTGGCGTCTACTTCTCTCATTGAGACAAACTAGAAGCTTGAAAGGACAGTGTGAAATGGACTACACCACTGCTGGTAGCCTACACAAAGAGTGAAATGGACTACACCACTGCTGGTAGCCTACACAAAGAGTGAAATGGACTACACCACTGCTGGTAGCCTACACAAAGAGTGAAATGGACTACACCACTGCTGGTAGCCTACACAAAGAGTGAAATGGACTACACCACTGCTGGTAGCCTACACAAAGAGTGAAATGGACTACACCACTGCTGGTAGCCTACACAAAGAGTGAAATGGACTACACCACTGCTGGTAGCCTACACAAAGAGTGAAATGGACTACACCACTGCTGGTAGCCTACACAAAGCGTGTTCATGAACAATCCCAATATCCTGTGTTGTTCCCATAGTAGAACTACTTAGTCATTTATTTACATGTTGAAAAAACAAGTGTACATATCAAATAAAATGCCAGAGGTAGTTGATGTTTAGATGAAAACATAATGACAGCGTAGGGAAGTAAATCCCCAACATGTCCATCAGAGACAAGGTGAAAGGTCAAGGGGACAGTCTATCACCAACATGTCCATCAGAGACAAGGTGAAAGGTCAAGGGGACAGTCTATCCCCAACATGTCCATCAGAGACAAGGTGAAAGGTCAAGGGGCCAGTCTATCCCCAACATGTCCATCAGAGACAAGGTGAAAGGTCAAGGGGACAGTCTATCCCCAACATGTCCATCAGAGACAAGGTGAAAGGTCAAGGGGACAGTCTATCACCAACATGTCCATCAGAGACAAGGTGAAAGGTCAAGGGGACAGTCTATCACCAACATGTCCATCAGAGACAAGGTGAAAGGTCAAGGGGCCAGTCTATCACCAACATGTCCATCAGAGACAAGGTGAAAGGTCAAGGGGACAGTCTATCACCAACATGTCCATCAGAGACAAGGTGAAAGGTCAAGGGGACAGTCTATCACCAACATGTCCATCAGAGACAAGGTGAAAGGTCAAGGGGACAGTCTATCACCAACATGTCCATCAGAGACAAGGTGAAAGGTCAAGGGGACAGTATATCACCAACATGTCCATCAGAGACAAGGTGAAAGGTCAAGGGGACAGTCTATCCCCAACATGTCCATCAGAGACAAGGTGAAAGGTCAAGGGGCCAGTCTATCACCAACATGTCCATCAGAGACAAGGTGAAAGGTCAAGGGTTAAAGGCTCTGCATGGTCAATCCGCCAACGTCCGTACAGCATTTCCTGCGATACAGCCTCTGCAGAAGTCAGGGCATTCATACTTCACAGCTGTTGTGAAGGAAGTTGTAAAGGAAGTGACTGTGTTTATACAGGAACTCCCGCCCCCAACGACAGTCAGGGGTCAAGGTAACAGTCTTGATTTAAGGGTTAGGGTGACTTCAGGGGTCAAGGTAACAGTCTTGATTTAAGGGTGACGTCAGGGGTCAAGGTGACAGTTGATTTAAGGGTGACGTCAGGGGTCAAGGTGACAGTTGATTTAAGGGTTAGGGTGACGTCAGGGGTCAAGGTGACAGTTGATTTAAGGGTTAGGGTGACTTCAGGGGTCAAGGTGACAGTTGATTTAAGGGTTAGGGTGACGTCAGGGGTCTTAGGTTTCCCAGACTTCGTCATCATAGTTGGAGGTCTGGGAGTGGTCTTCAGGGTGACCATATCCATATCCAGCATTCACAGCCAAGTCCATTGGAGGTTCCTGGAGGGGATGTGACTGTGAGCAGGCTGGTCCCCTCTGTGTGTTGTCCAGCATGCTCTGGTCTTCTCCTGCTTGTTGGGCTACAGGCCCCTGGGCCTCAGGCTCATGGTTAGATTTAGGCTGAGTTATGACATCAGGGTTTGAGGCTGCACCTGGGATCTCCTCAGGATGGACAGCTTCACCATTCAAAATGTCCACCTCTGAAGGTCCCTGACAGACTGGTGGTTTCTGGGTACCTTCTAGTGATGACCTCACCTGGTCACCTGTTGCATCTGGACCAACCACAGAGGTCGCTGGGAGTGGACCCCTCAGATCATCTGATCTCACTTCCTGTGTCTGGGGGTCAAGGTTAGGGTGAGCTGTGGTCACTGTTCTGCCCCGAGTTCCGTCCTGGTCCTGAGTTTGACCCCCCAGTACAAAGAAGTTGTTTCGGACAATGTAGCGAACACACTGCAGGAGCACGTTCCTCTCATGGCGGACATCTGGGGCCAGTAACTGTAAAGGTCAGGGGTCACATTGAAACAGTCAGCAGGTAGAAAAATGCTAACTACACATGCCAACTACATTCATAATACATAGACTTGAAAATGTTGAGCTTTTATCTCAAAATCAGTTGTGCCTTGTTGCCTCTGTCCCGGTGTCTTACCATCTCAAGCAGAGTGGCGCGGCGCTGTTGGGGGGTGTCCATGTTGTTTCGTCCTCCTCTCGCTCCTCCCCCCCTGCCAGGTCTGTGAGGACCAGATCCAGGCTGTGGTTCCCGGGGGGGCTCAGGGTAGAGTCTCTTAGCCCCAGATGAAGCACTGTTCTGGGGCTTGGCTGGCAGAGCCTTCAGCATGGCCTGGTTCTCCTTCGGCAGCAGACTGGCCCTCTGGATGGGCAGGGCTGAGACAGGGACACACCACTAAGATCACATCTCAACATGTTGAGTAACGAAACACAATGAAAGTAAAGGCCTTTTATAGTCTAAATATGAAAGTAAAGGCCTTTTATAGTCTAAATATGAAAGTAAAGGCCTTTTATAGTCTAAATATGAAAGTAAAGGCCTTTTATAGTCTAAATATGAAAGCTAAAAGGACTCAAGTAACAAGTCAAACTTTAGACATCATAGCATTTTAAAATATGTTTTTAGGACTCACTTTAAGATTCAACAACAAGTCCATAGTAAAACAGTGGAATCATTGGTGACGTGTGTTTGTTGCCTCCACACACACAGAAAACAGGCCTCCGTATGGGGGAAACAGGCCTCCGTATGGGGGGAAACAGGCCTCCGTATGGGGGGAAACAGGCCTCCGTATGGGGGAAACAGGCCTCCGTATGGGGGAAACAGGCCTCCGTATGGGGGAAACAGGCCTCCGTATGGGGGAAACAGGCCTCCGTATGGGGGAAACAGGCCTCCGTATGGGGGAAACAGGCCTCCGTATGGGGGAAACAGGCCTCCGTATGGGGGAAACAGGCCTCCGTATGGGGGAAACAGGCCTCCGTATGGGGGAAACAGGCCTCCGTATGGGGGAAACAGGCCTCCGTATGGGGGAAACAGGCCTCCGTATGGGGGAAACAGGCCTCCGTATGGGGGAAACAGGCCTCCGTATGGGGGAAAACAGACCTCCGTATGGGGAAAACAGACCTCCGTATGGGGGAAACAGACCTCCGTATGGGGGAAACAGGCCTCCGTATGGGGGAAACAGGCCTCCGTATGGGGGAAACAGGCCTCCGTATGGGGGAAACAGGCCTCCGTATGGGGGAAACAGGCCTCCGTATGGGGGAAACAGGCTTCCGTATGGGGGAAACAGGCCTCCGTATGGGGGAAACAGGCCTCCGTATGGGGGAAAACAGGCCTCCGTATGGGGGAAAACAGGCCTCCGTATGGGGGAAAACAGGCCTCCGCATGGGGGAAAACAGGCCTCCGTATGGGGGAAAACAGGCCTCCGTATGGGGGGAAACAGGCCTCCGTATGGGGGAAACAGGCCTCCGTATGGGGGAAACAGGCCTCCGTATGGGGGAAACAGGCCTCCGTATGGGGGAAACAGGCCTCCGTATGGGGGAAACAGGCCTCCGTATGGGGGAAACAGGCCTCCGTATGGGGGAAACAGGCCTCCGTATGGGGGAAACAGGCCTCCGTATGGGGGAAACAGGCCTCCGTATGGGGGAAACAGGCCTCCGTATGGGGGAAACAGGCCTCCGTATGGGGGGAAACAGGCCTCCGTATGGGGGAAACAGGCCTCCGTATGGGGGAAACAGGCCTCCGTATGGGGGAAACAGGCCTCCGTATGGGGGAAACAGGCCTCCGTATGGGGGAAAACAGACCTCCGTATGGGGGAAAACAGACCTCCGTATGGGGGAAACAGACCTCCGTATGGGGGAAACAGACCTCCGTATGGGGGAAACAGACCTCCGTATGGGGGAAACAGACCTCCGTATGGGGGAAACAGGCCTCCGTATGGGGGAAACAGGCCTCCGTATGGGGGAAACAGGCCTCCGTATGGGGGAAACAGGCCTCCGTATGGGGGAAACAGGCCTCCGTATGGGGGAAACAGGCCTCCGTATGGGGGAAACAGGCTTCCGTATGGGGGAAACAGGCCTCCGTATGGGGGAAAACAGGCCTCCGTATGGGGGAAAACAGGCCTCCGTATGGGGGAAAACAGGCCTCCGTATGGGGGAAAACAGGCCTCCGCATGGGGGAAAACAGGCCTCCGTATGGGGGAAAACAGGCCTCCGCATGGGGGAAAACAGGCCTCCGTATGGGGGAAAACAGGCCTCCGTATGGGGGAAAACAGGCCTCCGTATGGGGGAAAACAGGCCTCCGTATGGGGGAAACAGGCCTCCGTATGGGGGAAACAGGCCTCCGTATGGGGGAAACAGGCCTCCGTATGGGGGAAACAGGCCTCCGTATGGGGGAAACAGGCCTCCGTATGGGGGAAACAGGCCTCCGTATGGGGGAAACAGGCCTCCGTATGGGGGAAACAGGCCTCCGTATGGGGGAAACAGGCCTCCGTATGGGGGAAACAGGCCTCCGTATGGGGGAAACAGGCCTCCGTATGGGGGAAACAGGCCTCCGTATGGGGGAAACAGGCCTCCGTATGGGGAAACAGGCCTCCGTATGGGGGAAACAGGCCTCCGTATGGGGGAAACAGGCCTCCGTATGGGGGGAAACAGGCCTCCGTATGGGGGAAACAGGCCTCCGTATGGGGGAAACAGGCCTCCGTATGGGGGGGAAACAGGCCTCCGTATGGGGGAAACAGGCCTCCGTATGGGGGAAACAGGCCTCCGTATGGGGGAAACAGGCCTCCGTATGGGGGAAACAGGCCTCCGTATGGGGGAAACAGACAGCTGACATTTAGAGCTCACCTTGGGGTTCCTGGTCACTGTCGCTGTCGCTCATGGAGCCGTAGCTGGCCATCAGAGATCCCAGCCCTGACGTCATCTGTTTAGGAGGTACAGTCACCCCACCTCCACTGACTGGCTCCTCTGTATCAGAGTCTACAGGGGGGTTAGAGGTCAGAGGTCAGAGTTAGGACCTCCTCTCTATCAGAGTCTACAGGGGGGTTAGGGGTCAGAGTTAGGACCTCCTCTCTATCAGAGTCTACAGGGGGGTTAGAGGTCAGAGGTCAGAGTTAGGACCTCCTCTCTATCAGAGTCTACAGGGGGGTTAGGGGTCAGAGTTAGGACCTCCTCTCTATCAGAGTCTACAGGGGGGTTAGAGGTCAGAGGTCAGAGTTAGGACCTCCTCTCTATCAGAGTCTACAGGGGGGTTAGAGGTCAGAGTTAGGACCTCCCCTCTATCAGAGTCTACAGGGGGGTTAGAGGTCAGAGTTAGGACCTCCTCTCTATCAGAGTCTACAGGGGGGTTAGAGGTCAGAGGTAGGACCTCCTCTCTATCAGAGTCTACAGGGGGGTTAGAGGTCAGAGTTAGGACCTCCTCTCTATCAGAGTCTACAGGGGGGTTAGAGGTCAGAGTTAGGACCTCCTCTCTATCAGAGTCTACAGGGGGGTTAGAGGTCAGAGGTCAGAGTTAGGACCTCCTCTCTATCAGAGTCTACAGGGGGGTTAGAGGTCAGAGGTCAGAGTTAGGACCTCCTCTCTATCAGAGTCTACAGGGGGGTTAGAGGTCAGAGTTAGGACCTCCTCTCTATCAGAGTCTACAGGGGGGTTAGAGGTCAGAGGTCAGAGTTAGGACCTCCTCTCTATCAGAGTCTACAGGGGGGTCAGAGGTCAGAGTTAGGACCTCCTCTCTATCAGAGTCTACAGGGGGGTTAGAGGTCAGAGGTCAGAGTTAGGACCTCCTCTCTATCAGAGTCTACAGGGGGTTAGAGGTCAGAGTTAGGACCTCCTCTCTATCAGAGTCTACAGGGGGGTTAGAGGTCAGAGTTAGGACCTCCTCTCTATCAGAGTCTACAGGGGGGTTAGAGGTCAGAGTTAGGACCTCCTCTCTATCAGAGTCTACAGGGGGGTTAGAGGTCAGAGTTAGGACCTCCTCTCTATCAGAGTCTACAGGGGGGTTAGAGGTCAGAGGTCAGAGTTAGGACCTCCTCTCTATCAGAGTCTACAGGGGGGTTAGAGGTCAGAGTTAGGACCTCCTCTCTATCAGAGTCTACAGGGGGGTTAGAGGTCAGAGGTCAGAGTTAGGACCTCCTCTCTATCAGAGTCTACAGGGGGGTTAGAGGTCAGAGTTAGGACCTCCTCTCTATCAGAGTCTACAGGGGGGTTACAGGTCAGAGGTCAGAGTTAGGACCTCCTCTCTATCAGAGTCTACAGGGGGGTTAGAGGTCAGAGGTCAGAGGACCTCCTCTCTATCAGAGTCTACAGGGGGGTTAGAGGTCAGAGGTCAGAGTTAGGACCTCCTCTCTATCAGAGTCTACAGGGGGGTTAGAGGTCAGAGGTCAGAGTTAGGACCTCCTCTCTATCAGAGTCTACAGGGGGGTTAGAGGTCAGAGTTAGGACCTCCTCTCTATCAGAGTCTACAGGGGGGTCAGAGGTCAGAGTTAGGACCTCCTCTCTATCAGAGTCTACAGGGGGGTCAGAGGTCAGAGTTAGGACCTCCTCTCTATCAGAGTCTACAGGGGGGTTAGAGGTCAGAGGTCAGAGTTAGGACCTCCTCTCTATCAGAGTCTACAGGGGGGTTAGAGGTCAGAGTTAGGACCTCCTCTCTATCAGAGTCTACAGGGGGGTTAGAGGTCAGAGTTAGGACCTCCTCTCTATCAGAGTCTACAGGGGGGTTAGAGGTCAGAGGTCAGAGTTAGGACCTCCTCTCTATCAGAGTCTACAGGGGGGTTAGAGGTCAGAGTTAGGACCTCCTCTCTATCAGAGTCTACAGGGGGGTTAGAGGTCAGAGTTAGGACCTCCTCTCTATCAGAGTCTACAGGGGGGTTAGAGGTCAGAGTTAGGACCTCCTCTCTATCAGAGTCTACAGGGGGGTTAGAGGTCAGAGTTAGGACCTCCTCTCTATCAGAGTCTACAGGGGGGTTAGAGGTCAGAGTTAGAACCTCCTCTCTATCAGAGTCTACAGGGGGGTTAGAGGTCAGAGTTAGGACCTCCTCTCTATCAGAGTCTACAGGGGGGTTAGAGGTCAGAGGTCAGAGTTAGGACCTCCTCTCTATCAGAGTCTACAGGGGGGTTAGAGGTCAGAGTTAGGACCTCCTCTCTATCAGAGTCTACAGGGGGGTTAGAGGTCAGAGTTAGGACCTCCTCTCTATCAGAGTCTACAGGGGGGTTAGAGGTCAGAGGTCAGAGTTAGGACCTCCTCTCTATCAGAGTCTACAGGGGGGTTAGAGGTCAGAGTTAGGACCTCCTCTCTATCAGAGTCTACAGGGGGGTTAGAGGTCAGAGGTCAGAGTTAGGACCTCCTCTCTATCAGAGTCTACAGGGGGGTTAGAGGTCAGAGTTAGGACCTCCTCTCTATCAGAGTCTACAGGGGGGTTAGAGGTCAGAGGTCAGAGTTAGGACCTCCTCTCTATCAGAGTCTACAGGGGGGTTAGAGGTCAGAGTTAGGACCTCCTCTCTATCAGAGTCTACAGGGGGGTTAGAGGTCAGAGGTCAGAGTTAGGACCTCCTCTCTATCAGAGTCTACAGGGGGGTTAGAGGTCAGAGTTAGGACCTCCTCTCTATCAGAGTCTACAGGGGGGTTAGAGGTCAGAGTTAGGACCTCCTCTCTATCAGAGTCTACAGGGGGGTTAGAGGTCAGAGTTAGGACCTCCTCTCTATCAGAGTCTACAGGGGGGTTAGAGGTCAGAGGTCAGAGTTAGGACCTCCTCTCTATCAGAGTCTACAGGGGGGTTAGAGGTCAGAGGTCAGAGTTAGGACCTCCTCTCTATCAGAGTCTACAGGGGGGTTAGAGGTCAGAGTTAGGACCTCCTCTCTATCAGAGTCTACAGGGGGGTTAGAGGTCAGAGTTAGGACCTCCTCTCTATCAGAGTCTACAGGGGGGTCAGAGGTCAGAGTTAGGACCTCCTCTCTATCAGAGTCTACAGGGGGGTTAGAGGTCAGAGGTCAGAGTTAGGACCTCCTCTCTATCAGAGTCTACAGGGGGGTTAGAGGTCAGAGGTCAGAGTTAGGACCTCCTCTCTATCAGAGTCTACAGGGGGGTTAGAGGTCAGAGGTCAGAGTTAGGACCTCCTCTCTATCAGAGTCTACAGGGGGGTTAGAGGTCAGAGTTAGGACCTCCTCTCTATCAGAGTCTACAGGGGGGTCAGAGGTCAGAGTTAGGACCTCCTCTCTATCAGAGTCTACAGGGGGGTTAGAGGTCAGAGTTAGGACCTCCTCTCTATCAGAGTCTACAGGGGGGTTAGAGGTCAGAGTTAGGACCTCCTCTCTATCAGAGTCTACAGGGGGGTTAGAGGTCAGAGGTCAGAGTTAGGACCTCCTCTCTATCAGAGTCTACAGGGGGGTTAGAGGTCAGAGTTAGGACCTCCTCTCTATCAGAGTCTACAGGGGGGTTAGAGGTCAGAGGTCAGAGTTAGGACCTCCTCTCTATCAGAGTCTACAGGGGGGTTAGAGGTCAGAGTTAGGACCTCCTCTCTATCAGAGTCTACAGGGGGGTTAGAGGTCAGAGGTCAGAGTTAGGACCTCCTCTCTATCAGAGTCTACAGGGGGGTTAGAGGTCAGAGTTAGGACCTCCTCTCTATCAGAGTCTATAGGGGGGTTAGAGGTCAGAGGTCAGAGTTAGGACCTCCTCTCTATCAGAGTCTACAGGGGGGTTAGAGGTCAGAGTTAGGACCTCCTCTCTATCAGAGTCTACAGGGGGGTTAGAGGTCAGAGTTAGGACCTCCTCTCTATAAATAAAAATAAATAATAAAAAATATCAGAGTCTACAGGGGGGTCAGAGGTCAGAGTTAGGACCTCCTCTCTATCAGAGTCTATAGGGGGGTTAGAGGTCAGAGGTCAGAGTTAGGACCTCCTCTCTATCAGAGTCTACAGGGGGATTAGAGGTCAGAGTTAGGACCTCCTCTCTATCAGAGTCTACAGGGGGGTTAGAGGTCAGAGTTAGGACCTCCTCTCTATCAGAGTCTATAGGGGGGTTAGAGGTCAGAGTTAGGAGCTCCTCTCTATCAGAGTCTACAGGGGGGTTAGAGGTCAGAGTTAGGACCTCCTCTCTATCAGAGTCTACAGGGGGGTTAGAGGTCAGAGGTCAGAGTTAGGACCTCCTCTCTATCAGAGTCTACAGGGGGGTTAGAGGTCAGAGGTCAGAGTTAGGACCTCCTCTCTATCAGAGTCTACAGGGGGGTTAGAGGTCAGAGGTCAGAGTTAGGACCTCCTCTCTATCAGAGTCTACAGGGGGGTTAGAGGTCAGAGTTAGGACCTCCTCTCTATCAGAGTCTACAGGGGGGTTAGAGGTCAGAGTTAGGACCTCCTCTCTATCAGAGTCTACAGCGGGGTTAGATGTCAGAGTTAGGACCTCCTCTCTATCAGAGTCTATAGGGGGGTTAGAGGTCAGAGTTAGGACCTCCTCTCTATCAGAGTCTACAGGGGGGTTAGGGGTCAGAGGTCAGAGTTAGGACCTCCTCTCTATCAGAGTCTACAGGGGGGTTAGAGGTCAGAGTTAGGACCTCCTCTCTATCAGAGTCTACAGGGGGGTTAGAGGTCAGAGTTAGGACCTCCTCTCTATCAGAGTCTACAGGGGGGTTAGAGGTCAGAGGTCAGAGTTAGGACCTCCTCTCTATCAGAGTCTACAGGGGGGTTAGAGGTCAGAGTTAGGACCTCCTCTCTATCAGAGTCTACAGGGGGGTTAGAGGTCAGAGTTAGGACCTCCTCTCTATCAGAGTCTACAGGGGGGTTAGGGGTCAGAGTTAGGACCTCCTCTCTATCAGAGTCTACAGGGGGGTTAGGGGTCAGAGTTAGGACCTCCTCTCTATCAGAGTCTACAGGGGGGTTAGAGGTCAGAGTTAGGAGCTCCTCTCTATCAGAGTCTACAGGGGGGTTAGAGGTCAGAGTTAGGACCTCCTCTCTATCAGAGTCTACAGGGGGGTCAGAGGTCAGAGTTAGGACCTCCTCTCTATCAGAGTCTACAGGGGGGTTAGAGGTCAGAGTTAGGACCTCCTCTCTATCAGAGTCTACAGGGGGGTTAGAGGTCAGAGTTAGGACCTCCTCTCTATCAGAGTCTACAGGGGGGTTAGAGGTCAGAGGTCAGAGTTAGGACCTCCTCTCTATCAGAGTCTACAGGGGGGGTTAGAGGTCAGAGGTCAGAGTTAGGACCTCCTCTCTATCAGAGTCTACAGGGGGGTTAGAGGTCAGAGGTCAGAGTTAGGACCTCCTCTCTATCAGAGTCTACAGGGGGGTTAGAGGTCAGAGTTAGGACCTCCTCTCTATCAGAGTCTACAGGGGGGTTAGAGGTCAGAGTTAGGACCTCCTCTCTATCAGAGTCTACAGGGGGGTTAGGGGTCAGAGGTCAGAGTTAGGACCTCCTCTCTATCAGAGTCTACAGGGGGGTTAGAGGTCAGAGTTAGGACCTCCTCTCTATCAGAGTCTACAGGGGGGTTAGAGGTCAGAGGTCAGAGTTAGGACCTCCTCTCTATCAGAGTCTACAGGGGGGTTAGGGGTCAGAGTTAGGAGCTCCTCTCTATCAGAGTCTACAGGGGGGTTAGAGGTCAGAGGTCAGAGTTAGGACCTCCTCTCTATCAGAGTCTACAGGGGGGTTAGAGGTCAGAGGTCAGAGTTAGGACCTCCTCTCTATCAGAGTCTACAGGGGGGTTAGAGGTTAGAGGTCAGAGTTAGGACCTCCTCTCTATCAGAGTCTACAGGGGGGTTAGGGGTCAGAGGTCAGAGTTAGGAGCTCCTCTCTATCAGAGTCTACAGGGGGGTTAGAGGTCAGAGTTAGGACCTCCTCTCTATCAGAGTCTACAGGGGGGTTAGAGGTCAGAGGTCAGAGTTAGGACCTCCTCTCTATCAGAGTCTACAGGGGGGTTAGAGGTCAGAGTTAGGACCTCCTCTCTATCAGAGTACAGAGGTCAGAGGTTAGAGTAAGTGTCAGCGTCGACAGGATTTGTTTATACAGGAACAGACATTAGGACCTTCAAAAAGGTAGTCTCTGGCAGGTTCCTGGATCACTGACCTGGGTCGCTGTTGGCAAGAGCCCCCAGGGGGTCTCCCTCCCTGGGGGACTGAGTGAGGGGTGGTGGTCTCTCTGACTGATGAGGAGGACCTGGTCTGGACCCTCTTCCCCTCCGGAACCTTCCACCACGCTGTCCGCGACCTCTACCCCTCATCCTCCTGACAACAGAACCCACAGCATGTTCTAGCATGGCAACAGAACACACAGCATGTTCTAGCATGGCAACAGAGCCCACAGCATGTTCTAGCGTGGCAACAGAACACACAGCATGTTCTAGCGTGGCAACAGAACACACAGCATGTTCTAGCGTGGCAACAGAACACACAGCATGTTCTAGCGTGGCAACAGAACACACAGCATGTTCTAGCATGGCAACAGAACACACAGCATGTTCTAGCATGGCAACAGAACACACCGCATGTTCTAGCATGGCAACAGAACACACAGCATGTTCTAGCATGGCAACAGAACACACAGCATGTTCTAGCATGGCAACAGAACACACAGCATGTTCTAGCATGGCAACAGAACACACCGCATGTTCTAGCATGGCAACAGAACACACAGCATGTTCTAGCATGGCAACAGAACACACAGCATGTTCTAGCATGGCAACAGAACACACAGCATGTTCTAGCATGGCAACAGAACACACAGCATGTTCTAGCATGGCAACAGAACTTCCATGTATTGTCATGGCAACAGAACACACAGCATGTTCTAGCATGGCAATAGAACACACCGCATGTTCTAGCATGGCAACAGAACACACCGCATGTTCTAGCATGGCAACAGAACACACCGCATGTTCTAGCATGGCAACAGAACACACCGCATGTTCTAGCATGGCAACAGAACACACAGCGTGTTCTAGCATGGCAACAGAACACACAGCATGTTCTAGCATGGCAACAGAACACACAGCATGTTCTAGCATGGCAACAGAACTTCCATGTATTGTCATGGCAACACAACATGTCTTATGGTAACAGAACTTCCAACATGTTCTATCATGGTCTTAATAGTTGAGCTCATATTGGTCTGAACTATTCAGTGTGGAGGAAACTTGTGAATCACTACAATATCATCCTGTTGTATATGTAACCTAACTATGTAGGAAGAAGAAATGGCACATACCCAAACTGAGCCGTCTCCAGCACCGCTCCCCTCTCCTCCCTGGCATCCATCACCTTCCTCTTCTTCTCCACATTCACCAGGGTTGGGTAGTTCCTGTACAGACAGAACCAAAGCTCCAAAGTGTCAAGTCACCTTGAAATAACTAAAAGGTGTCCTGCAAGGGTTGATTTAGGGACCCGTCCTCTTTACCATTTATATTAATAATATTGGTCTATCTGCAAAAACCGGTCACATTCATCTGTATGCAGATGACACTTACAGGACCAGTCAAAAGTTTGGACACACCTACTCATTCAATGGTTTTTCTTTAATTTTACTATTTTCTACATTGTAGAATAATAGTGAAGACATAAAAACTATGAAATAACACATATGGAATCATGTAGTAACCAAAAAAAAGTGTAAATGAGTCACTTGGTTGAGACAAAACATTTACACTGCCCCTTTAAGGGGTGGGCCTTTACCGTGGTAACCGTAGGATTCGCTTGTCTGTGTCAGAAATGAATCTCCAACATTCCTTTGCTAGTAGCAGTTGAGCAAACGCAAACTAACATTGAACAACCTAGTGTGAACAAAACCATGTAATTAGCCAAGAAACACGAGGACAAAGTCACACTTTAGTAGTAGAAGCCTGGGCGCTTCAAAAGATTCTCACTTTAGTAGTAGAAGCCTGGGCGCATCAACAAAGTCACACTTTAGTAGTAGAGGCCTGGGCGCTTCAAAAGATTCTCACTTTAGTAGTAGAAGCCTGGGCGCATCAACAAAGTCACACTTTAGTAGTAGAAGCCTGGGCGCTTCAACAGATTCACACTTTAGTAGTAGAAGCCTGGGCGCTTCAACAAAGTCACACTTTAGTAGTAGAAGCCTGGGCGCTTCAACAGATTCTCACTTTAGTAGTAGAAGCCTGGGCGCTTCAAAAGATTCTCACTTTAGTAGTAGAAGCCTGGGCGCTTCAACAAAGTCACACTTTAGTAGTAGAAGCCTGGGCGCTTCAAAAGATTCTCACTTTAGTAGTAGAAGCCTGGGCGCTTCAACAAAGTCACACTTTAGTAGTAGAAGCCTGGGCGCTTCAACAAAGTCACACTTTAGTAGTAGAAGCCTGGGCGCTTCAACAAAGTCACACTTTAGTAGTAGAGGCCTGGGCGCTTCAACAGATTCTCACTTTAGTAGTAGAAGCCTGGGCGCTTCAACAGATTCTCACTTTAGTAGTAGAAGCCTGGGCGCTTCAACAAAGTCACACTTTAGTAGTAGAAGCCTGGGCGCTTCAACAGATTCTCACTTTAGTAGTAGAAGCCTGGGCGCTTCAACAAAGTCACACTTTAGTAGTAGAAGCCTGGGCGCTTCAACAGATTCTCACTTTAGTAGTAGAAGCCTGGGCGCTTCAACAAAGTCACACTTTAGTAGTAGAAGCCTGGGCGCTTCAAAAGATTCTCACTTTAGTAGTAGAAGCCTGGGCGCTTCAACAAAGTCACACTTTAGTAGTAGAAGCCTGGGCGCTTCAACAAAGTCACACTTTAGTAGTAGAAGCCTGGGCGCTTCAACAAAGTCACACTTTAGTAGTAGAGGCCTGGGCGCTTCAACAGATTCTCACTTTAGTAGTAGAAGCCTGGGCGCTTCAACAGATTCTCACTTTAGTAGTAGAAGCCTGGGCGCTTCAACAAAGTCACACTTTAGTAGTAGAAGCCTGGGCGCTTCAACAAAGTCACACTTTAGTAGTAGAAGCCTGGGCGCTTCAACAAAGTCACACTTTAGTAGTAGAAGCCTGGGCGCTTCAACAAAGTCACACTTTAGTAGTAGAAGCCTGGGCGCTTCAACAAAGTCACACTTTAGTAGTAGAAGCCTGGGCGCTTCAACAAAGTCACACTTTAGTAGTAGAAGCCTGGGCGCTTCAGATTCTCACTTTAGTAGTAGAAGCCTGGGCGCTTCAACAAAGTCACACTTTAGTAGTAGAAGCCTGGGCGCTTCAACAAAGTCACACTTTAGTAGTAGAAGCCTGGGCGCTTCAACAGTCACACTTTAGTAATAGAAGCCTGGGCGCTTCAACAAAGTCACACTTTAGTAGTAGAAGCCTGGGCGCTTCAACAAAGTCACACTTTAGTAGTAGAAGCCTGGGCGCTTCAACAAAGTCACACTTTAGTAGTAGAAGCCTGGGCGCTTCAACAAAGTCACACTTTAGTAGTAGAAGCCTGGGCGCTTCAACAAAGTCACACTTTAGTAGTAGAAGCCTGGGCGCTTCAACAGATTCTCACTTTAGTAGTAGAAGCCTGGGCGCTTCAACAAAGTCACACTTTAGTAGTAGAAGCCTGGGCGCTTCAACAAAGTCACACTTTAGTAGTAGAAGCCTGGGCGCTTCAACAGATTCTCACTTTAGTAGTAGAAGCCTGGGCGCTTCAACAGATTCTCACTTTAGTAGTAGAAGCCTGGGCGCTTCAACAGATTCTCACTTTAGTAGTAGAAGCCTGGGCGCTTCAACAGATTCTCACTTTAGTAGTAGAAGCCTGGGCGCTTCAACAGATTCTCACTTTAGTAGTAGAAGCCTGGGCGCTTCAACAGATTCTCACTTTAGTAGTAGAAGCCTGGGCGCTTCAACAGATTCTCACTTTAGTAGTAGAAGCCTGGGCGCTTCAACAAAGTCACACTTTAGTAGTAGAGGCCTGGGCGCTTCAACAGATTCTCACTTTAGTAGTAGAAGCCTGGGCGCTTCAACAGATTCTCACTTTAGTAGTAGAAGCCTGGGCGCTTCAACAGATTCTCACTTTAGTAGTAGAAGCCTGGGCGCTTCAACAGATTCTCACTTTAGTAGTAGAAGCCTGGGCGCTTCAACAGATTCTCACTTTAGTAGTAGAAGCCTGGGCGCTTCAACAAAGTCACACTTTAGTAGTAGAAGCCTGGGCGCTTCAACAAAGTCACACTTTAGTAGTAGAAGCCTGGGCGCTTCAACAAAGTCACACTTTAGTAGTAGAAGCCTGGGCGCTTCAACAGATTCTCACTTTAGTAGTAGAAGCCTGGGCGCTTCAACAGATTCTCACTTTAGTAGTAGAAGCCTGGGCGCTTCAACAAAGTCACACTTTAGTAGTAGAGGCCTGGGCGCTTCAACAGATTCTCACTTTAGTAGTAGAAGCCTGGGCGCTTCAACAGATTCTCACTTTAGTAGTAGAAGCCTGGGCGCTTCAACAGATTCTCACTTTAGTAGTAGAAGCCTGGGCGCTTCAACAGATTCTCACTTTAGTAGTAGAAGCCTGGGCGCTTCAGATTCTCACTTTAGTAGTAGAAGCCTGGGCGCTTCAACAGATTCTCACTTTAGTAGTAGAAGCCTGGGCGCTTCAACAGATTCTCCCTTTAGTAGTAGAAGCCTGGGCGCTTCAGATTCTCACTTTAGTAGTAGAAGCCTGGGCGCTTCAACAGATTCTCACTTTAGTAGTAGAAGCCTGGGCGCTTCAACAGATTCTCACTTTAGTAGTAGAAGCCTGGGCGCTTCAACAAAGTCACACTTTAGTAGACTTCATTAAATTAGACCAACGTTTATGCCTGTGCGCAGCGCTTCTAAAAATTAATCTTCAGCACCTCAATCACTGTGCGCACAGCTCCCCAGTCAGGCAGTGTTGCTGTCTGTCTGTCTGTCTCACAGCTCCCCAGTCAGGCAGTGTTGCTGTCTGTCTGTCTGTCTCACAGCTCCCCAGTCAGGCAGTGTTGCTGTCTGTCTGTCTCACAGCTCCCCAGTCAGGCAGTGTTGCTGTCTGTCTGTCTGTCTCACAGCTCCCCAGTCAGGCAGTGTTGCTGTCTGTCTGTCTCACAGCTCCCCAGTCAGGCAGTGTTGTTGCCTGTCTGTCTGTCTGTCTCACAGCTCCCCAGTCAGGCAGTGTTGCTGTCTGTCTGTCTGTCTCACAGCTCCCCAGTCAGGCAGTGTTGCTGTCTGTCTGTCTCACAGCTCCCCAGTCAGGCAGTGTTGCTGTCTGTCTGTCTCACAGCTCCCCAGTCAGGCAGTGTTGCTGTCTGTCTGTCTGCCTGTCTCACAGCTCCCCAGTCAGGCAGTGTTGCTGTCTGTCTGTCTGTCTCACAGCTCCCCAGTCAGGCAGTGTTGCTGTCTGTCTGTCTCACAGCTCCCCAGTCAGGCAGTGTTGCTGTCTGTCTGTCTGTCTCACAGCTCCCCAGTCAGGCAGTGTTGCTGTCTGTCTGTCTCACAGCTCCCCAGTGTTGCTGTCTGTCTGTCTCACAGCTCCCCAGTCAGGCAGTGTTGCTGTCTGTCTGTCTGTCTCACAGCTCCCCAGTCAGGCAGTGTTGCTGTCTGTCTGTCTCACAGCTCCCCAGTCAGGCAGTGTTGCTGTCTGTCTGTCTCACAGCTCCCCAGTCAGGCAGTGTTGCTGTCTGTCTGTCTGTCTCACAGCTCCCCAGTCAGGCAGTGTTGCTGTCTGTCTGTCTGTCTCACAGCTCCCCAGTCAGGCAGTGTTGCTGTCTGTCTGTCTGTCTGTCTCACAGCTCCCCAGTCAGGCAGTGTTGCTGTCTGTCTGTCTCACAGCTCCCCAGTCAGGCAGTGTTGCTGTCTGTCTGTCTGTCTCACAGCTCCCCAGTCAGGCAGTGTTGCTGTCTGTCTGTCTCACAGCTCCCCAGTCAGGCAGTGTTGCTGTCTGTCTGTCTCACAGCTCCCCAGTCAGGCAGTGTTGCTGTCTGCCTGTCTGTCTCACAGCTCCCCAGTCAGGCAGTGTTGCTGTCTGCCTGTCTGTCTCACAGCTCCCCAGTCAGGCAGTGTTGCTGTCTGTCTGTCTGTCTCACAGCTCCCCAGTCAGGCAGTGTTGCTGTCTGTCTGTCTCACAGCTCCCCAGTCAGGCAGTGTTGCTGTCTGTCTGTCTCACAGCTCCCCAGTCAGGCAGTGTTGCTGTCTGTCTGTCTGTCTCACAGCTCCCCAGTCAGGCAGTGTTGCTGTCTGTCTGTCTCACAGCTCCCCAGTCAGGCAGTGTTGCTGTCTGTCTGTCTGTCTCACAGCTCCCCAGTCAGGCAGTGTTGCTGTCTGTCTGTCTGTCTCACAGCTCCCCAGTCAGGCAGTGTTGCTGTCTGTCTGTCTCACAGCTCCCCAGTCAGGCAGTGTTGCTGTCTGTCTGTCTGTCTCACAGCTCCCCAGTCAGGCAGTGTTGCTGTCTGTCTGTCTCACAGCTCCCCAGTCAGGCAGTGTTGCTGTCTGTCTGTCTGTCTCACAGCTCCCCAGTCAGGCAGTGTTGCTGTCTGTCTGTCTCACAGCTCCCCAGTCAGGCAGTGTTGCTGTCTGTCTGTCTCACAGCTCCCCAGTCAGGCAGTGTTGCTGTCTGTCTGTCTCACAGCTCCCCAGTGTTGCTGTCTGTCTGTCTGTCTCACAGCTCCCCAGTCAGGCAGTGTTGCTGTCTGTCTGTCTGTCTCACAGCTCCCCAGTCAGGCAGTGTTGCTGTCTGTCTGTCTGTCTCACAGCTCCCCAGTCAGGCAGTGTTGCTGTCTGTCTGTCTCACAGCTCCCCAGTCAGGCAGTGTTGCTGTCTGTCTGTCTCACAGCTCCCCAGTCAGGCAGTGTTGCTGTCTGTCTGTCTCACAGCTCCCCAGTCAGGCAGTGTTGCTGTCTGTCTGTCTCACAGCTCCCCAGTCAGGCAGTGTTGCTGTCTGCCTGTCTCACAGCTCCCCAGTCAGGCAGTGTTGCTGTCTGTCTGTCTCACAGCTCCCCAGTCAGGCAGTGTTGCTGTCTGTCTGTCTCACAGCTCCCCAGTCAGGCAGTGTTGCTGTCTGTCTGTCTGACAGCTCCCCAGTCAGGCAGTGTTGCTGTCTGTCTGTCTGTCTCACAGCTCCCCAGTCAGGCAGTGTTGCTGTCTGTCTGTCTCACAGCTCCCCAGTGTTGCTGTCTGCCTGTCTCACAGCTCCCCAGTCAGGCAGTGTTGCTGTCTGTCTGTCTCACAGCTCCCCAGTCAGGCAGTGTTGCTGTCTGTCTGTCTGTCTCACAGCTCCCCAGTCAGGTAGTGTTGCTGTCTGCCTGTCTCACAGCTCCCCAGTCAGGCAGTGTTGCTGTCTGTCTGTCTGTCTCACAGCTCCCCAGTCAGGCAGTGTTGCTGTCTGTCTGTCTGTCTCACAGCTCCCCAGTCAGGCAGTGTTGCTGTCTGTCTGTCTGTCTCACAGCTCCCCAGTCAGGCAGTGTTGCTGTCTGTCTGTCTGTCTCACAGCTCCCCAGTCAGGCAGTGTTGCTGTCTGTCTGTCTCACAGCTCCCCAGTCAGGCAGTGTTGCTGTCTGTCTGTCTCACAGCTCCCCAGTCAGGCAGTGTTGCTGTCTGTCTGTCTGTCTCACAGCTCCCCAGTCAGGCAGTGTTGCTGTCTGTCTGTCTCACAGCTCCCCAGTCAGGCAGTGTTGCTGTCTGTCTGTCTGTCTCACAGCTCCCCAGTCAGGCAGTGTTGCGTGTTGGGTGAAGTGGGCGGCAGGTAGCTTAGTGGTTAAGAGCGTTGTGCCAGTAACCGAAAGGTCGCTGGTTCTAATCCCCAAGTCGACTAGGTGAAAAATCTGTCGATGTGCCCTTGAGCAAGGCACTTAACCCTAATTGCTCCTGTAAGTCGCTCTGGATAAGAGCATCTGCTAAATGACTAAAATGTAAAATGTAAGTGTATCACTGTAAATTAGACGGAATTTGACATTTTTTAATAATAATAGTTCAACATTTGCTTTATGAGTAGTGCGTGACCCTAGCGTGGCAACACATACTGTACATTCTAAGTGATTTCAAATGGGTCTTTCTCTATTCTGAATGTTTTATACTGTTCAATTCAAACCAAAATCATTTTTCATCAATGTCTGCATTTCCTGCACTCATTTGAGATCATTTCCACACTGCCACGTAGGGCTGCACGATATGGCCAAACAACACTGCCACGTAAGGCTGCACGATATGGCCAAACAACACTGCCACGTAGGGCTGCACGATATGGCCAAACAACACTGCCACGTAGGGCTGCACGATATGGCCAAACAATCTAGGCCTTATTTTTAACCAAATGTTGAAATTGCGATTTGACTTGTGATTTAGAGCAAAACACTTGGTGAACTGTTGGAATCACGGAAATATAATGATTATTCAAATTCTATAGTTAGAATATAATAGTGGGCACTTTGAATACAGCGTTGACATGACAACCAATGAAAATGCCAGGGAGGAGTTATTGTGCCAGGGTAGGAACCAAAGTGTTGACAAGTGTTTCCTAGGGGACTCTATAATCTTTGGCTACATTGAATGTTCTCTCTTAGCTACTTCATGTAGCCAACATATTGTTGCTTTGTGTTTTCCTCTTTGATTTAGAAGATAGTGTGCAGATGTAGTTCTACACCATCCCTGGTATTATCAGCCTGTATAGCTGGTTACATTTGCTCTGACTCAGTATATTTATTGGCTAGTTAGCGATTAGCATTAGCGGCTAACAAGATTTAGGCACAACTTACTAAGAAAAGACAAACTAGCTGTTTACAGATGTAAGAACCACAAACAAAAAGTCAAATTATAGAACGCTAGTCTCATGCTAGAGAGTTTCAAGCAGACCACCATAGTCCCTGTGCCCAAGGACTCTAAGATAACCTGCCTAAATGACTACCGACCCGTAGCACCGACGTCTGTAGCCATGAAGTGCTTTGAAAGGCTGGTCATGGCTCACATCAACACCATTATCCCAGAAACCCTAGACCCACTCCAATTTGCATCCCGCCCCAACAGATCCACAGATGATGCAATCTCTATTGCACTCCATACTGCCCTTTCCCACCTGGACAAGAGGAACACCTACGTGAGAATGCTATTCATTGAATACAGCTCAGCGTTCAACAACATAGTGCCCTCAAATCTCATCACTAAGCTAAGGATCCTGGGACTAAACACCTTCCTCTGCAACTGGATCCTGGACTTCCTGACGGGCCGCCCCCAGGTGGTAAGGGTAGGTAACAACACATCTGCCACACTGATCCTCAACACGGGGGCCCCTCAGGGGTGCGTGCTCAGTCCCCTCCTGTACTCCCTGTTCACCCATGACTGCATGGCCAGGCACGACTCCAACACCATCATTAAGTTTGCCGACGACACAACAGTGGTAGGCCTGATCACCGACAATGATGAGACAGCCTATAGGGAGGAGGTCAGAGACCTGGCCGTGTGGTGCCAGGACAACAACCTCTCCCTCAACGTGATCAAGACAAAGGAGATGATTGTGGACTACAGGAAAAAAAAAGAGGACTGAGCACGCCCCCATTCTCATCGACGGGGCTATAGTGGAACAGGTTGAGAGCTTCAAGTTCCTTGGTGTCCACATCACCAACGAACTATCATGGTCCAAACACACCAAGACAGTCGTGAAGAGGGCACGACAAAGCCTATTCCCCCTCAGGAGACTGAAAAGATTTGGCATGGGTCCTCAGATCCTCAAAAAATTATACAGCTGCACCATCGAGAGCATCCTGACTGGTTGCATCACCGCCTGGTATGGCAACAGCTCGGCCTCTGACCGCAAGGCACTACAGAGGGTAGTGCGTACGGCCCAGTACATCACTGGGGCAAAGCTCCCTGCCATCCAGGACCTCTAGACCAGGTGGTGTCAGAGGAAGGACCTCAAAATTGTCAAAGACTCCCGCCACCCTAGTCATAGACTGTTCTCTCTGCTACCGCACGGCAAGCGGTACCGGAGAGCCAAGTCTAGGTCCAAAAGACTTCTCAACAGCTTCTACCCCCAAGCCATAAGACTCCTGAACAGCTAATCATGGCTACCCGGACTATTTGCACTGCCCCCCCACCCCATCTTTTTACGCTGCTGCTACTCTGTTAATTATTTATGCATAGTCACTTTAACTCTACCCACATGTACATATTACTTCAACTACCTCAACTAGCCGGTGCCTCCGCACATTGACTCTGCACCGGTACCCCCCTGTATATATAGCCTCCCTACTGTCACTTTATTTTACTTCTGCTCTTTTTTTCTCAACACTTTTCTTGTTGTTTTATTCTACTTTTTTATTCAAAATAAATGCACTGTTGGTTAAGGGCTGTAAGGAAGCATTTCACTGTAATGTCTGCACCTGTTGTTTTCGGCGCATGTGGCCAATAAAATTTGATTTGAACAACAAAATGTGCACCTTGAGTGACAGGGGGCGGGGCGAGGTCTGTGTGGAAGCTGCATGGAGAGAGATGACTCAGGTAGCTAAGTAAACTATAAAAATGGATGTTACCCACAGCGTATCACATTTAACAAACCAAACATTCAAATACCGTTCTAGAAGGTAAAGTAAAAACCCAAACTGGTCCGTGCATCAATACCGGTATATGGTAAAATACGGTACACCGCCCAGCCCCATACTGTGGAGCCCCGAGCACCCGCCAACATGGCTGGTAAAACAGACAACTTAGTATTGCCTAAATCTACCCACATTTGGCAGGTGTTAATTTTAGGCCCTGATCCTGGTGGTAACAGAACCTGGTTCATATGGACAGAATCAGATCTAATCCAAAAGGAGTCATTTCAAGAGAAGTGTAGGAAACCAAAGCATTGCCAGATGAGTGACTGGATCTTACAGCGAAGCTTCACCATGTTTAAAAACATCAACTACAGTACTGACCTGCGCCGCTCCTCTCTCCATTTAGAGATCTCCTCTTCAGTGTCCAGCTTGATTCTCTTTGCTCCTGGGGCATGGTTCTATAGGAGATGGTACAGGAGGAGTTAGGGTAATGTATGGTTCTATACAGGAGGAGTTAGGTTAATGTATGTTCTATACAGGAGGAGTCAGGGTAATGTATGTTCTATACAGGAGGAGTCAGGTTAATGTATGGTTCTATACAGGAGGAGTTAGGGTAATGTATGTTCTATACAGGAGGAGTTAGGGTAATGTCTGTTCTATACAGGAGGAGTCAGGTTAATGTATGTTTTATACAGGAGGAGTCAGGTTAATGTATGACTCTATACAGATGAAGAGGGGGTCTATGGTCTAGGTTCATTATGACTCTATACAGATGAAGAGGGGGTCTATGGTCTAGGTTCATTATGACTCTATCCAGATGAAGAGGGGGTCAGGTTAGGGTTCATTATGACTCTATCCAGATGAAGAGGGGGTCAGGTTAGGGTTCATTATGACTCTATACAGATGAAGAGGGGGTCTATGGTCTAGGTTCATTATGACTCTATACAGATGAAGAGGGGGTCTATGGTCTAGGTTCATTATGACTCTATCCAGATGAAGAGGGGGTCTATGGTCTAGGTTCATTATGACTCTATCCAGATGAAGAGGGGGTCTATGGTCTAGGTTCATTATGACTCTATCCAGATGAAGAGGGGGTCTATGGTCTAGGTTCATTATGACTCTATCCAGATGAAGAGGGGGTCTATGGTCTAGGTTCATTATGACTCTATACAGATGAAGAGGGGGTCAGGTTAGGGTTCATTATGACTCTATACAGATGAAGAGGGGGTCTATGGTCTAGGTTCATTATGACTCTATACAGATGAAGAGGGGGTCTATGGTCTAGGTTCATTATGACTCTATACAGATGAAGAGGGGGTCTATGGTCTAGGTTCATTATGACTCTATACAGATGAAGAGGGGGTCAGGTTAGGGTTAATGGGGGTCAGGTTAGGGTTAATGGGGGTCAGGTTAGGGTTAATGGGGGTTAGGGTTAATGGGGGTTACTACTTACATTCTTCCAGTGAATGTTGACCAGCTTCTCATGAGCAGTGAAGCTGCAGTCTTCAACCGAGCACTAGAAAACAGAAGTCTCTTTTACTAAAGGAAGACTAACAATTCTGCCTGTTTAACTAACAGAAGGCTTGGCCTGTTTAACTAACAGAAGGCTTTACCTGTTTAACAGAAGGCTTTACCTGTTTAACTAACAGAAGGCTTTACCTGTTTAACAGAAGGCTTTACCTGTTTAACTAACAGAAGGCTTTGCCTGTTTAACTAACAGAAGGCCTGTTTAACTAACAGAAGGCTTTACCTGTTTAACTAACAGAAGGCTTTGCCTGTTTAACTAACAGAAGGCTTTACCTGTTTAACTAACAGAAGGCTTTACCTGTTTAACTAACAGAAGGCCTGTTTAACTAACAGAAGGCTTTGCCTGTTTAACTAACAGAAGGCTTTGCCTGTTTAACTAACAGAAGGCTTTACCTGTTTAACTAACAGAAGGCTTTGCCTGTTTAACTAACAGAAGGCCTGTTTAACTAACAGAAGGCTTTGCCTGTTTAACTAACAGAAGGCCTGTTTAACTAACAGAAGGCCTGTTTAACTAACAGAAGGCTTTGCCTGTTTAACTAACAGAAGGCTTTACCTGTTTAACTAACAGAAGGCTTTACCTGTTTAACTAACAGAAGGCCTGTTTAACTAACAGAAGGCTTTGCCTGTTTAACTAACAGAAGGCCTGTTTAACTAACAGAAGGCTTTACCTGTTTAACTAACAGAAGGCTTTGCCTGTTTAACTAACAGAAGGCCTGTTTAACTAACAGAAGGCTTTGCCTGTTTAACTAACAGAAGGCCTGTTTAACTAACAGAAGGCTTTACCTGTTTAACTAACAGAAGGCTTTGCCTGTTTAACTAACAGAAGGCTTTGCCTGTTTAACTAACAGAAGGCCTGTTTAACTAACAGAAGGCTTTGCCTGTTTAACTAACAGAAGGCTTTGCCTGTTTAACTAACAGAAGGCTTTGCCTGTTTAACTAACAGAAGGCTTTACCTGTTTAACTAACAGAAGGCTTTGCCTGTTTAACTAACAGAAGGCTTTGCCTGTTTAACTAACAGAAGGCTTTACCTGTTTAACTAACAGAAGGCTTTACCTGTTTAACTAACAGAAGGCCTGTTTAACTAACAGAAGGCTTTGCCTGTTTAACTAACAGAAGGCCTGTTTAACTAACAGAAGGCTTTACCTGTTTAACTAACAGAAGGCCTGTTTAACTAACAGAAGGCTTTACCTGTTTAACTAACAGAAGGCCTGTTTAACTAACAGAAGGCTTTGCCTGTTTAACTAACAGAAGGCTTTGCCTGTTTAACTAACAGAAGGCCTGTTTAACTAACAGAAGGCTTTGCCTGTTTAACTAACAGAAGGCCTGTTTAACTAACAGAAGGCCTGTTTAACTAACAGAAGGCCTGTTTAACTAACAGAAGGCTTTGCCTGTTTAACTAACAGAAGGCTTTGCCTGTTTAACTAACAGAAGGCTTTGCCTGTTTAACTAACAGAAGGCCTGTTTAACTAACAGAAGGCTTTACCTGTTTAACTAACAGAAGGCCTGTTTAACTAACAGAAGGCTTTGCCTGTTTAACTAACAGAAGGCTTTGCCTGTTTAACTAACAGAAGGCCTGTTTAACTAACAGAAGGCTTTACCTGTTTAACTAACAGAAGGCTTTGCCTGTTTAACTAACAGAAGGCCTGTTTAACTAACAGAAGGCTTGGCCTGTTTAACTAACAGAAGGCTTTGCCTGTTTAACTAACAGAAGGCTTGGCCTGTTTAACTAACAGAAGGCTTGGCCTGTTTAACTAACAGAAGGCTTTACCTGTTTAACTAACAGAAGGCTTTACCTGTTTAACTAACAGAAGGCCTGTTTAACTAACAGAAGGCTTTGCCTGTTTAACTAACAGAAGGCTTTGCCTGTTTAACTAACAGAAGGCTTTACCTGTTTAACTAACAGAAGGCTTTGCCTGTTTAACTAACAGAAGGCTTTGCCTGTTTAACTAACAGAAGGCTTTACCTGTTTAACTAACAGAAGGCTTTGCCTGTTTAACTAACAGAAGGCCTGTTTAACTAACAGAAGGCTTTACCTGTTTAACTAACACAATGCTTTTCCTGTTTTACTAACAGAAGGCTTTGCCTGTTTAACTAACAGAAGGCTTTACCTGTTTAACTAACAGAAGGCCTGTTTAACTAACAGAAGGCTTTGCCTGTTTAACTAACAGAAGGCCTGTTTAACTAACAGAAGGCTTTACCTGTTTAACTAACACAATGCTTTTCCTGTTTTACTAACAGAAGGCTTTGCCTGTTTAACTAACAGAAGGCCTGTTTAACTAACAGAAGGCCTGTTTAACTAACAGAAGGCTTGGCCTGTTTAACTAACAGAAGGCCTGTTTAACTAACAGAAGGCTTTACCTGTTTAACTAACAGAAGGCTTGGCCTGTTTAACTAACAGAAGGCCTGTTTAACTAACAGAAGGCTTTGCCTGTTTAACTAACAGAAGGCTTTACCTGTTTAACTAACAGAAGGCTTTACCTGTTTAACTAACAGAAGGCTTTGCCTGTTTAACTAACAGAAGGCTTTGCCTGTTTAACTAACAGAAGGCTTTGCCTGTTTAACTAACAGAAGGCCTGTTTAACTAACAGAAGGCTTGGCCTGTTTAACTAACAGAAGGCTTTACCTGTTTAACTAACAGAAGGCTTTGCCTGTTTAACTAACAGAAGGCTTTACCTGTTTAACTAACAGAAGGCCTGTTTAACTAACAGAAGGCCTGTTTAACTAACAGAAGGCTTTACCTGTTTAACTAACAGAAGGCTTTGCCTGTTTAACTAACAGAAGGCTTTACCTGTTTAACTAACAGAAGGCTTTACCTGTTTAACTAACAGAAGGCCTGTTTAACTAACAGAAGGCTTTGCCTGTTTAACTAACAGAAGGCCTGTTTAACTAACAGAAGGCTTTGCCTGTTTAACTAACAGAAGGCCTGTTTAACTAACAGAAGGCTTTGCCTGTTTAACTAACAGAAGGCCTGTTTAACTAACAGAAGGCTTTGCCTGTTTAACTAACAGAAGGCCTGTTTAACTAACAGAAGGCTTTACCTGTTTAACTAACAGAAGGCTTTACCTGTTTAACTAACAGAAGGCCTGTTTAACTAACAGAAGGCTTTGCCTGTTTAACTAACACAATGCTTTGCCTGTTTAACTAACAGAAGGCTTTGCCTGTTTAACTAACAGAAGGCCTGTTTAACTAACAGAAGGCTTGGCCTGTTTAACTAACAGAAGGCTTTGCCTGTTTAACTAACAGAAGGCCTGTTTAACTAACAGAAGGCTTTACCTGTTTAACTAACAGAAGGCTTTGCCTGTTTAACTAACAGAAGGCTTTACCTGTTTAACTAACAGAAGGCTTTGCCTGTTTAACTAACAGAAGGCCTGTTTAACTAACAGAAGGCTTTACCTGTTTAACTAACAGAAGGCTTTACCTGTTTAACTAACAGAAGGCTTTACCTGTTTAACTAACAGAAGGCTTTGCCTGTTTAACTAACAGAAGGCCTTGCCTGTTTAACTAACAGAAGGCTTTGCCTGTTTAACTAACAGAAGGCTTTGCCTGTTTAACTAACAGAAGGCTTTACCTGTTTAACTAACAGAAGGCTTTACCTGTTTAACTAACAGAAGGCCTGTTTAACTAACAGAAGGCCTGTTTAACTAACAGAAGGCCTGTTTAACTAACAGAAGGCCTGTTTAACTAACAGAAGGCTTTGCCTGTTTAACTAACAGAAGGCCTGTTTAACTAACAGAAGGCTTTACCTGTTTAACTAACAGAAGGCCTGTTTAACTAACAGAAGGCTTTACCTGTTTAACTAACAGAAGGCCTGTTTAACTAACAGAAGGCCTGTTTAACTAACAGAAGGCCTGTTTAACTAACAGAAGGCTTTGCCTGTTTAACTAACAGAAGGCTTTGCCTGTTTAACTAACAGAAGGCCTGTTTAACTAACAGAAGGCCTGTTTAACTAACAGAAGGCTTTACCTGTTTAACTAACAGAAGGCCTGTTTAACTAACAGAAGGCTTTGCCTGTTTAACTAACAGAAGGCCTGTTTAACTAACAGAAGGCTTTACCTGTTTAACTAACAGAAGGCTTTGCCTGTTTAACTAACAGAAGGCTTTGCCTGTTTAACTAACAGAAGGCCTGTTTAACTAACAGAAGGCCTGTTTAACTAACAGAAGGCTTTACCTGTTTAACTAACAGAAGGCTTTGCCTGTTTAACTAACAGAAGGCCTGTTTAACTAACAGAAGGCTTTACCTGTTTAACTAACAGAAGGCTTTGCCTGTTTAACTAACAGAAGGCTTTACCTGTTTAACTAACAGAAGGCTTTGCCTGTTTAACTAACAGAAGGCCTGTTTAACTAACAGAAGGCCTGTTTAACTAACAGAAGGCTTTGCCTGTTTAACTAACAGAAGGCTTTACCTGTTTAACTAACAGAAGGCTTTGCCTGTTTAACTAACAGAAGGCTTTACCTGTTTAACTAACAGAAGGCTTTACCTGTTTAACTAACAGAAGGCTTTACCTGTTTAACTAACAGAAGGCCTGTTTAACTAACAGAAGGCTTTGCCTGTTTAACTAACAGAAGGCCTGTTTAACTAACAGAAGGCTTTGCCTGTTTAACTAACAGAAGGCCTGTTTAACTAACAGAAGGCTTTACCTGTTTAACTAACAGAAGGCTTTGCCTGTTTAACTAACAGAAGGCTTTACCTGTTTAACTAACAGAAGGCTTTACCTGTTTAACTAACAGAAGGCCTGTTTAACTAACAGAAGGCTTTGCCTGTTTAACTAACAGAAGGCTTTACCTGTTTAACTAACAGAAGGCTTTACCTGTTTAACTAACAGAAGGCTTTGCCTGTTTAACTAACAGAAGGCTTGGCCTGTTTAACTAACAGAAGGCTTTGCCTGTTTAACTAACAGAAGGCTTTACCTGTTTAACTAACAGAAGGCTTTGCCTGTTTAACTAACAGAAGGCTTTACCTGTTTAACTAACAGAAGGCTTTACCTGTTTAACTAACAGAAGGCCTGTTTAACTAACAGAAGGCTTTACCTGTTTAACTAACAGAAGGCCTGTTTAACTAACAGAAGGCTTTGCCTGTTTAACTAACAGAAGGCCTGTTTAACTAACAGAAGGCTTTGCCTGTTTAACTAACAGAAGGCCTGTTTAACTAACAGAAGGCTTTGCCTGTTTAACTAACAGAAGGCCTGTTTAACTAACAGAAGGCTTTACCTGTTTAACTAACAGAAGGCCTGTTTAACTAACAGAAGGCTTTACCTGTTTAACTAACAGAAGGCTTTGCCTGTTTAACTAACAGAAGGCCTGTTTAACTAACAGAAGGCTTTGCCTGTTTAACTAACAGAAGGCTTTGCCTGTTTAACTAACAGAAGGCCTGTTTAACTAACAGAAGGCTTTACCTGTTTAACTAACAGAAGGCTTTGCCTGTTTAACTAACAGAAGGCTTTACCTGTTTAACTAACAGAAGGCTTTACCTGTTTAACTAACAGAAGGCCTGTTTAACTAACAGAAGGCTTTGCCTGTTTAACTAACAGAAGGCTTTGCCTGTTTAACTAACAGAAGGCTTTACCTGTTTAACTAACAGAAGGCTTTGCCTGTTTAACTAACAGAAGGCTTTGCCTGTTTAACTAACAGAAGGCTTTGCCTGTTTAACTAACAGAAGGCTTTACCTGTTTAACTAACAGAAGGCTTTGCCTGTTTAACTAACAGAAGGCCTGTTTAACTAACAGAAGGCCTGTTTAACTAACAGAAGGCTTGGCCTGTTTAACTAACAGAAGGCTTTACCTGTTTAACTAACAGAAGGCCTGTTTAACTAACAGAAGGCTTTGCCTGTTTAACTAACAGAAGGCTTTGCCTGTTTAACTAACAGAAGGCTTTGCCTGTTTAACTAACAGAAGGCTTTGCCTGTTTAACTAACAGAAGGCCTGTTTAACTAACAGAAGGCCTGTTTAACTAACAGAAGGCTTTGCCTGTTTAACTAACAGAAGGCCTGTTTAACTAACAGAAGGCTTTGCCTGTTTAACTAACAGAAGGCTTTACCTGTTTAACTAACAGAAGGCTTTGCCTGTTTAACTAACAGAAGGCTTTGCCTGTTTAACTAACACAATGCTTTTCCTGTTTTACTAAAGGTAAGGTAGACTAACACAATGCTTTTCCTGTTTTACTAAAGGTAGACTAACACAATGCTTTTCCTGTTTTACTAAAGGTAAGGTAGACTAACACAATGCTTTTCCTGTTTTACTAAAGGTAGACTAACACAATGCTTTGCCTGTTTTACTAAAGGTAGACTAACACAATGCTTTTCCTGTTTTACTAAAGGTAGACTAACACAATGCTTTTCCTGTTTTACTAAAGGAAGACTAACAATTCTCTGCCTGTTTAACTAACAGAAGGCTTGGCCTGTTTAACTAACAGAAGGCTTTACCTGTTTAACTAACAGAAGGCTTTGCCTGTTTAACTAACAGAAGGCTTTACCTGTTTAACTAACAGAAGGCTTTGCCTGTTTAACTAACAGAAGGCCTGTTTAACTAACAGAAGGCTTTGCCTGTTTAACTAACAGAAGGCTTTGCCTGTTTAACTAACAGAAGGCTTTGCCTGTTTAACTAACAGAAGGCTTTGCCTGTTTAACTAACAGAAGGCTTTACCTGTTTAACTAACAGAAGGCTTTACCTGTTTAACTAACAGAAGGCTTTACCTGTTTAACTAACAGAAGGCCTGTTTAACTAACAGAAGGCCTGTTTAACTAACAGAAGGCTTTACCTGTTTAACTAACACAATGCTTTTCCTGTTTAACTAACAGAAGGCTTTGCCTGTTTAACTAACAGAAGGCCTGTTTAACTAACAGAAGGCTTTGCCTGTTTAACTAACAGAAGGCCTGTTTAACTAACAGAAGGCTTTACCTGTTTAACTAACAGAAGGCTTTGCCTGTTTAACTAACAGAAGGCCTGTTTAACTAACAGAAGGCTTTACCTGTTTAACTAACAGAAGGCCTGTTTAACTAACAGAAGGCTTTACCTGTTTAACTAACAGAAGGCTTTGCCTGTTTAACTAACAGAAGGCCTGTTTAACTAACAGAAGGCTTTACCTGTTTAACTAACAGAAGGCTTTGCCTGTTTAACTAACAGAAGGCTTTACCTGTTTAACTAACAGAAGGCCTGTTTAACTAACAGAAGGCCTGTTTAACTAACAGAAGGCTTTACCTGTTTAACTAACAGAAGGCCTGTTTAACTAACAGAAGGCCTGTTTAACTAACAGAAGGCTTTACCTGTTTAACTAACACAATGCTTTTCCTGTTTAACTAACAGAAGGCTTTGCCTGTTTAACTAACAGAAGGCCTGTTTAACTAACAGAAGGCTTTGCCTGTTTAACTAACAGAAGGCCTGTTTAACTAACAGAAGGCTTTACCTGTTTAACTAACAGAAGGCTTTGCCTGTTTAACTAACAGAAGGCCTGTTTAACTAACAGAAGGCCTGTTTAACTAACAGAAGGCCTGTTTAACTAACACAATGCTTTGCCTGTTTAACTAACAGAAGGCTTTGCCTGTTTAACTAACAGAAGGCTTTGCCTGTTTAACTAACAGAAGGCTTTGCCTGTTTAACTAACAGAAGGCTTTGCCTGTTTAACTAACAGAAGGCTTTGCCTGTTTAACTAACAGAAGGCCTGTTTAACTAACAGAAGGCCTGTTTAACTAACAGAAGGCCTGTTTAACTAACAGAAGGCCTGTTTAACTAACAGAAGGCTTTGCCTGTTTAACTAACAGAAGGCTTTGCCTGTTTAACTAACAGAAGGCTTTGCCTGTTTAACTAACAGAAGGCTTTGCCTGTTTAACTAACAGAAGGCTTTGCCTGTTTAACTAACAGAAGGCTTTACCTGTTTAACTAACAGAAGGCTTTGCCTGTTTAACTAACAGAAGGCCTGTTTAACTAACAGAAGGCTTGGCCTGTTTAACTAACAGAAGGCTTGGCCTGTTTAACTAACAGAAGGCCTGTTTAACTAACAGAAGGCTTTACCTGTTTAACTAACAGAAGGCCTGTTTAACTAACAGAAGGCTTTACCTGTTTAACTAACAGAAGGCCTGTTTAACTAACAGAAGGCTTTGCCTGTTTAACTAACAGAAGGCCTGTTTAACTAACAGAAGGCTTTACCTGTTTAACTAACAGAAGGCCTGTTTAACTAACAGAAGGCTTTGCCTGTTTAACTAACAGAAGGCCTGTTTAACTAACAGAAGGCTTTACCTGTTTAACTAACAGAAGGCCTGTTTAACTAACAGAAGGCTTTACCTGTTTAACTAACAGAAGGCCTGTTTAACTAACAGAAGGCTTTACCTGTTTAACTAACAGAAGGCCTGTTTAACTAACAGAAGGCTTTGCCTGTTTAACTAACAGAAGGCCTGTTTAACTAACAGAAGGCTTTACCTGTTTAACTAACAGAAGGCCTGTTTAACTAACAGAAGGCTTTGCCTGTTTAACTAACAGAAGGCCTGTTTAACTAACAGAAGGCTTGGCCTGTTTAACTAACAGAAGGCCTGTTTAACTAACAGAAGGCCTGTTTAACTAACAGAAGGCTTTACCTGTTTAACTAACAGAAGGCTTTACCTGTTTAACTAACAGAAGGCTTTACCTGTTTAACTAACAGAAGGCTTTACCTGTTTAACTAACAGAAGGCCTGTTTAACTAACAGAAGGCTTTGCCTGTTTAACTAACAGAAGGCTTTGCCTGTTTAACTAACAGAAGGCCTGTTTAACTAACAGAAGGCCTGTTTAACTAACAGAAGGCTTTGCCTGTTTAACTAACAGAAGGCCTGTTTAACTAACAGAAGGCTTTGCCTGTTTAACTAACAGAAGGCTTTGCCTGTTTAACTAACACAATGCTTTTCCTGTTTAACTAACAGAAGGCCTGTTTAACTAACAGAAGGCTTTGCCTGTTTAACTAACAGAAGGCCTGTTTAACTAACAGAAGGCCTGTTTAACTAACAGAAGGCCTGTTTAACTAACAGAAGGCTTTGCCTGTTTAACTAACAGAAGGCTTTGCCTGTTTAACTAACAGAAGGCTTTGCCTGTTTAACTAACAGAAGGCTTTGCCTGTTTAACTAACAGAAGGCTTTACCTGTTTAACTAACAGAAGGCTTTACCTGTTTAACTAACAGAAGGCTTGGCCTGTTTAACTAACAGAAGGCTTGGCCTGTTTAACTAACAGAAGGCTTGGCCTGTTTAACTAACAGAAGGCCTGTTTAACTAACAGAAGGCTTTACCTGTTTAACTAACAGAAGGCTTTACCTGTTTAACTAACAGAAGGCCTGTTTAACTAACAGAAGGCTTTGCCTGTTTAACTAACAGAAGGCCTGTTTAACTAACAGAAGGCTTTACCTGTTTAACTAACAGAAGGCCTGTTTAACTAACAGAAGGCCTGTTTAACTAACAGAAGGCCTGTTTAACTAACAGAAGGCTTTACCTGTTTAACTAACAGAAGGCCTGTTTAACTAACAGAAGGCTTTACCTGTTTAACTAACAGAAGGCCTGTTTAACTAACAGAAGGCCTGTTTAACTAACAGAAGGCCTGTTTAACTAACAGAAGGCTTTACCTGTTTAACTAACAGAAGGCCTGTTTAACTAACAGAAGGCTTTACCTGTTTAACTAACAGAAGGCCTGTTTAACTAACAGAAGGCCTGTTTAACTAACAGAAGGCCTGTTTAACTAACAGAAGGCCTGTTTAACTAACAGAAGGCTTTACCTGTTTAACTAACAGAAGGCTTTACCTGTTTAACTAACAGAAGGCTTTACCTGTTTAACTAACAGAAGGCTTTGCCTGTTTAACTAACAGAAGGCTTTGCCTGTTTAACTAACAGAAGGCTTTGCCTGTTTAACTAACAGAAGGCTTTGCCTGTTTAACTAACAGAAGGCTTTGCCTGTTTAACTAACAGAAGGCTTTGCCTGTTTAACTAACAGAAGGCTTTACCTGTTTAACTAACAGAAGGCTTTGCCTGTTTAACTAACAGAAGGCTTTGCCTGTTTAACTAACAGAAGGCTTTGCCTGTTTAACTAACAGAAGGCTTTACCTGTTTAACTAACAGAAGGCCTGTTTAACTAACAGAAGGCCTGTTTAACTAACAGAAGGCTTTGCCTGTTTAACTAACAGAAGGCTTTGCCTGTTTAACTAACAGAAGGCCTGTTTAACTAACAGAAGGCTTTGCCTGTTTAACTAACAGAAGGCTTTGCCTGTTTAACTAACAGAAGGCCTGTTTAACTAACAGAAGGCCTGTTTAACTAACAGAAGGCTTTGCCTGTTTAACTAACAGAAGGCTTTGCCTGTTTAACTAACAGAAGGCCTGTTTAACTAACAGAAGGCTTTGCCTGTTTAACTAACAGAAGGCTTTGCCTGTTTAACTAACAGAAGGCTTTGCCTGTTTAACTAACAGAAGGCTTTACCTGTTTAACTAACAGAAGGCCTGTTTAACTAACACAATGCTTTTCCTGTTTAACTAACAGAAGGCCTGTTTAACTAACAGAAGGCTTTGCCTGTTTAACTAACAGAAGGCCTGTTTAACTAACAGAAGGCTTTGCCTGTTTAACTAACAGAAGGCCTGTTTAACTAACAGAAGGCTTTACCTGTTTAACTAACAGAAGGCTTTACCTGTTTAACTAACAGAAGGCCTGTTTAACTAACAGAAGGCTTTGCCTGTTTAACTAACAGAAGGCTTTGCCTGTTTAACTAACAGAAGGCTTTACCTGTTTAACTAACAGAAGGCTTTACCTGTTTAACTAACAGAAGGCCTGTTTAACTAACAGAAGGCTTTACCTGTTTAACTAACAGAAGGCTTTACCTGTTTAACTAACAGAAGGCCTGTTTAACTAACAGAAGGCTTGGCCTGTTTAACTAACACAATGCTTTTCCTGTTTTACTAAAGGTAGACTAACACAATGCTTTTCCTGTTTTACTAAAGGTAGACTAACACAATGCTTTGCCTGTTTTACTAAAGGTAGACTAACACAATGCTTTTCCTGTTTTACTAAAGGTAGACTAACACAATGCTTTGCCTGTTTTACTAAAGCTAGACTAACACAATGCTTTGCCTGTTTTACTAAAGGTAGACTAACACAATGCTTTGCCTGTTTTACTAAAGGTAGACCAACACAATGCTTTGCCTGTTTTACTAAAGGTAGACTAACACAATGCTTTTCCTGTTTTACTAAAGGTAGACTAACACAATGCTTTTCCTGTTTTACTAAAGGAAGACTAACAATTCTCTGCCTGTTTAACTAACAGAAGGCTTGGCCTGTTTAACTAACAGAAGGCTTTACCTGTTTAACTAACAGAAGGCCTGTTTAACTAACAGAAGGCTTTGCCTGTTTAACTAACAGAAGGCCTGTTTAACTAACAGAAGGCTTTACCTGTTTAACTAACAGAAGGCTTTACCTGTTTAACTAACAGAAGGCTTTACCTGTTTAACTAACAGAAGGCTTTGCCTGTTTAACTAACAGAAGGCCTGTTTAACTAACAGAAGGCTTTGCCTGTTTAACTAACAGAAGGCCTGTTTAACTAACAGAAGGCTTTACCTGTTTAACTAACAGAAGGCCTGTTTAACTAACAGAAGGCTTTACCTGTTTAACTAACAGAAGGCTTTGCCTGTTTAACTAACAGAAGGCTTTGCCTGTTTAACTAACAGAAGGCTTTGCCTGTTTAACTAACAGAAGGCCTGTTTAACTAACAGAAGGCTTTACCTGTTTAACTAACAGAAGGCTTTGCCTGTTTAACTAACAGAAGGCTTTGCCTGTTTAACTAACAGAAGGCCTGTTTAACTAACAGAAGGCTTTACCTGTTTAACTAACAGAAGGCTTTGCCTGTTTAACTAACAGAAGGCTTTGCCTGTTTAACTAACAGAAGGCTTTGCCTGTTTAACTAACAGAAGGCTTTGCCTGTTTAACTAACAGAAGGCCTGTTTAACTAACAGAAGGCTTTACCTGTTTAACTAACAGAAGGCCTGTTTAACTAACAGAAGGCTTTGCCTGTTTAACTAACAGAAGGCTTTGCCTGTTTAACTAACACAATGCTTTTCCTGTTTTACTAAAGGTAAGGTAGACTAACACAATGCTTTTCCTGTTTTACTAAAGGTAGACTAACACAATGCTTTTCCTGTTTTACTAAAGGTAGACCAACACAATGCTTTGCCTGTTTTACTAAAGGTAGACTAACACAATGCTTTGCCTGTTTTACTAAAGGTAGACCAACACAATGCTTTGCCTGTTTTACTAAAGGTAGACTAACACAATGCTTTGCCTGTTTTACTAAAGCTAGACTAACACAATGCTTTGCCTGTTTTACTAAAGCTAGACTAACACAATGCTTTGCCTGTTTTACTAAAGCTAGACTAACACAATGCTTTGCCTGTTTTACTAAAGCTAGACTAACACAATGCTTTGCCTGTTTTACTAAAGGTAGACTAACACAATGCTTTTCCTGTTTTACTAAAGGTAGACTAACACAATGCTTTTCCTGTTTTACTAAAGGAAGACTAACAATTCTCTGCCTGTTTAACTAACAGAAGGCTTGGCCTGTTTAACTAACAGAAGGCTTTACCTGTTTAACTAACAGAAGGCTTTGCCTGTTTAACTAACAGAAGGCTTTGCCTGTTTAACTAACAGAAGGCTTTACCTGTTTAACTAACAGAAGGCTTTACCTGTTTAACTAACAGAAGGCTTTGCCTGTTTAACTAACAGAAGGCTTTGCCTGTTTAACTAACAGAAGGCTTTGCCTGTTTAACTAACAGAAGGCTTTACCTGTTTAACTAACAGAAGGCTTTACCTGTTTAACTAACAGAAGGCTTTACCTGTTTAACTAACAGAAGGCTTTACCTGTTTAACTAACAGAAGGCTTTGCCTGTTTAACTAACAGAAGGCCTGTTTAACTAACAGAAGGCTTGGCCTGTTTAACTAACAGAAGGCTTTGCCTGTTTAACTAACACAATGCTTTTCCTGTTTTACTAAAGGTAAGGTAGACTAACACAATGCTTTTCCTGTTTTACTAAAGGTAGACTAACAATGCTTTGCCTGTTTTACTAAAGGTAGACTAACACAATGCTTTTCCTGTTTTACTAAAGGTAGACTAACACAATGCTTTTCCTGTTTTACTAAAGGTAGACCAACACAATGCTTTGCCTGTTTTACTAAAGGTAGACTAACACAATGCTTTGCCTGTTTTACTAAAGGTAGACCAACACAATGCTTTGCCTGTTTTACTAAAGGTAGACTAACACAATGCTTTGCCTGTTTTACTAAAGCTAGACTAACACAATGCTTTGCCTGTTTTACTAAAGCTAGACTAACACAATGCTTTGCCTGTTTTACTAAAGGTAGACTAACACAATGCTTTGCCTGTTTTACTAAAGCTAGACTAACACAATGCTTTGCCTGTTTTACTAAAGCTAGACTAACACAATGCTTTGCCTGTTTTACTAAAGGTAGACTAACACAATGCTTTTCCTGTTTTACTAAAGGTAGACTAACACAATGCTTTGCCTGTTTTACTAAAGGCAGACCAACACAATGCTTTGCCTGTTTTACTAAAGGTAGACTAACACAATGCTTTGCCTGTTTTACTAAAGGTAGACCAACACAATGCTTTGCCTGTTTTACTAAAGGTAGACTAACACAATGCTTTTCCTGTTTTACTAAAGGTAGACTAACACAATGCTTTGCCTGTTTTACTAAAGGCAGACCAACACAATGCTTTGCCTGTTTTACTAAAGGTAGACTAACACAATGCTTTGCCTGTTTTACTAAAGGTAGACCAACACAATGCTTTGCCTGTTTTACTAAAGGTAGACTAACACAATGCTTTGCCTGTTTTACTAAAGGTAGACTAACACAATGCTTTGCCTGTTTTACTAAAGGTAGACTAACACAATGCTTTGCCTGTTTTACTAAAGGTAGACTAACACAATGCTTTGCCTGTTTTACTAAAGGTAGACTAACACAATGCTTTGCCTGTTTTACTAAAGGTAGACTAACACAATGCTTTGCCTGTTTTACTAAAGGTAGACCAACACAATGCTTTGCCTGTTTTACTAAAGGTAGACTAACACAATGCTTTGCCTGTTTTACTAAAGGTAGACTAACACAATGCTTTGCCTGTTTTACTAAAGGTAGACCAACACAATGCTTTGCCTGTTTTACTAAAGGTAGACTAACACAATGCTTTGCCTGTTTTACTAAAGGTAGACTAACACAATGCTTTGCCTGTTTTACTAAAGGTAGACTAACACAATGCTTTGCCTGTTTTACTAAAGGTAGACTAACACAATGCTTTGCCTGTTTTACTAAAGGTAGACTAACACAATGCTTTGCCTGTTTTACTAAAGGTAGACTAACACAATGCTTTTCCTGTTTTACTAAAGGTAGACTAACACAATGCTTTGCCTGTTTTACTAAAGGTAGACTAACACAATGCTTTGCCTGTTTTACTAAAGGTAGACTAACACAATGCTTTGCCTGTTTTACTAAAGGTAGACTAACAATGCTTTTCCTGTTTTACTAAAGGTAGACTAACACAATGCTTTGCCTGTTTTACTAAAGGTAGACTAACACAATGCTTTGCCTGTTTTACTAAAGGTAGACTAACACAATGCTTTGCCTGTTTTACTAAAGGTAGACTAACACAATGCTTTTCCTGTTTTACTAAAGGTAGACTAACACAATGCTTTGCCTGTTTTACTAAAGGTAGACTAACACAATGCTTTGCCTGTTTTACTAATGGTAGACTAACACAATGCTTTTCCTGTTTTACTAAAGGTAGACTAACACAATGCTTTGCCTGTTTTACTAAAGGTAGACTAACACAATGCTTTGCCTGTTTTACTAAAGGTAGACTAACACAATGCTTTGCCTGTTTTACTAAAGGTAGACTAACACAATGCTTTTCCTGTTTTACTAAAGGTAGACTAACACAATGCTTTGCCTGTTTTACTAAAGGTAGACTAACACAATGCTTTTCCTGTTTTACTAAAGGTAAGGTAGACTAACACAATGCTTTGCCTGTTTTACTAAAGGTAGACTAACACAATGCTTTTCCTGTTTTACTAAAGGTAAGGTAGACTAACACAATGCTTTTCCTGTTTTACTAAAGGTAAGGTAGACTAACACAATGCTTTGCCTGTTTTACTAAAGGTAGACTAACACAATGCTTTTCCTGTTTTACTAAAGGTAGACTAACACAATGCTTTGCCTGTTTTACTAAAGGTAGACTAACACAATGCTTTTCCTGTTTTACTAAAGGTAGACTAACACAATGCTTTGCCTGTTTTACTAAAGGTAGACTAACACAATGCTTTGCCTGTTTTACTAAAGGTAGACCAACACAATGCTTTGCCTGTTTTACTAAAGGTAGACCAACAATGGAAACTTGGAACCCTGATGACCTAGTATGATGTCATCACGTTCAGTTCATCACCTCAGAATCATTGGATCATGAGAATCAGTTACCTTGACATGTTGAGAGACGTGTTCGTCGTACTTGTCTTGGTTTTTGAAGCCTCTGTCACACGGGTCACAGAAATGTGAAAAAACGGGCTCTTTTTTATTTTTCTGCTGGAAAGAAAAACATTTGAACCATTACAGTCAAATCAGTATCCCTATTGGAGTGTTACACTGTAAGACAGGGCTGGACAACTGATGGAAGCAGGGGCCACAAAGAAACACAACTCATCATGAGGGGCTATAGAGGGTCAGTGTACCTACATCCATACACCCCCACACACCTTGCGAGCAAAACATTTTAGCGGCCCCCTCATGACAGGAGAAAAAACATGTACGTTTTAAAGTTCATTCCTGCAATTCTGCCCATTTTGCCCTGGGGCGGAGAGAATTCTGCCCATTTTGCCCTGGGGCGGAGAGAATTCTGCCCATTTTGCCCTGGGGCGGAGAGAACTCTGCCCATTTTGCCCTGGGGCGGAGAGAATTCTGCAATTTGTCACTAATTTCATGCAATTCTATTCATTTTGCGATAGGGTGGAGGCGAATGCTTGCAGTTTTTAATATGATAACTGATGATCAATGGGCCCCACCCTGGTCGGAAATTCAACCATGCTTCCGACAAGTTTAAATAGCTGGCCGCTTGACTGACCAATCTAAGACAATGTAGCTGACATGGCCTAATTGAGTGATGCTTATGCACATGGCCTAATTGAGTGATGCTTATGCACATGGCCTAATTGAGTGATGCTTATCCACATGGCCTAATTGAGTGATGCTTATGCACATGGGCTAATTGAGTGATGCTTATGCACATGGCCTAATTGAGTGATGCTTATACACATGGCCTAATTGATGATTTTGCACAACCACATTCATTTTACAAGCAGGCCGCCAGTTGCCCCTCCATCCCTGATCGAAGAGAAAAGACCTTCCATCTTCATGATTATTATTATTATTTGGGGGTTGCTTATATTTGTCCTGTCACAGTGTGTAATGGACTGTGTCTTTCTGCATATCCCAGCGCTCCCTGAGAGACCTGCAGGGAGTCGCCATTTTACAGGGCCCTTGGGGCCCTTGGGGCAATTAGGGTTTAACCTCGAGGCTACAGTGAGGGAAAAAAGTATTTGATCCCCTGCTGATTTTGTACGTTTACCCACTGACAAAGACATGATCAGTCTATAATTTTATTGGTAGGTTTATTTGAACAGTGAGAGACAGAATAACAACAACAAAATTCAGAAAAACGTATGTCAAAAATGTTATAAATTGATTCGCATTTTAATGAGGGAAATAAGTATTTGACCCCCTCTCAATCAGAAAGATTTCTGGCTCCCAGGTGTCTTTTATACAGGTAACGAGCTGAGATTAGGAGCACACTCTTAAAGGGAGTGCTCCTAATCTCAGCTTGTTACCTGTATAAAAGACACCTGTCCACAGAAGCAATCAATCAATCAATCAGATTCCAAACTCTCCACAATGGCCAAGGCCAAAGAGCTCTCCAAGGATGTCAGGGACAATATTGTAGACCTACACAAGGCTGGAATGGGCTACAAGACCATCGCCAAGCAGCTTGGTGAGAAGGTGACAACAGTTGGTGCGATTATTCGCAAATGGAAGAAACACAAAAGACCTGTCAATCTCCCTCGGCCTGGGGCTCCATGCAAGATCTCACCTCGTGGAGTTGCAATGATCATGAGAACGGTGAGGAATCAGCCCAGAACTACATGGGAGGATCTTGTCAATGATCTCAAGGCAGCTGGGACCATAGTCACCAAGAAAACAATTGGTAACACACTACGCCGTGAAGGACTGAAATCCTGCAGCGCCCGCAAGGTCCCCCTGCTCAAGAAAGCACATATACAGGCCCGTCTGAAGTTTGCCAATGAACATCTGAATGATTCAGAGGAGAACTGGGTGAAAGTGTTGTGTTCAGATGAGACCAAAATCAAGCTCTTTGGCATCAACTCAACGTGTTTGGAGGAGGAGGAATGCTGCCTATGACCCCAAGAACACCATCCCCACCGTCAAACATGGAGGTGGAAACATTATGCTTTGGGGGTGTTTTTCTGCTAAGGGGACAGGACAACTTCACCGCATCAAAGGGACGATGGACGGGGCCACGTACCGTCAAATCTTGAGTGAGAACCTCCTTCCCTCAGCCAGGGCATTGAAAATGGGTCGTGGATGGGTATTCCAGCATGACAATGACCCAAAACACACGGCCAAGGCAACAAAGGAGTGGCTCAAGAAGAAGCACATTAAGGTCCTGGAGTGGCCTAGCCAGTCTCCAGACCTTAATCCCATAGAAAATCTGTGGAGGGAGCTGAAGGTTCGAGTTGCCAAACATCAGGCTCGAAACCTTAATGACTTGGAGAAGATCTGCAAAGAGGAGTGGGACAAAATCCCTCCTGAGATGTGTGCAAACCTGGTGGCCAACTACAAGAAACGTCTGACCTCTGATTGCCAACAAGGGTTTTGCCACCAAGTACTATGTCATGTTTTGCAGAGGGGTCAAATACTTATTTCCCTCATTAAAATGCAAATCAATGTATAACATTTTTTACATGCATTTTTCTGGATTTTTGTTGTTATTCAGTCTCTCACTGTTCAAATAAACATACATTTAAAATGATAGACTGATCATGTCTTTGTCAGTGGGCAAATGTACAAAATCAGCAGGGGATCAAATACTTTTCCCCCTCACTGCACCTGCCGCCCCGTCTTCCTGTTTATGCTGTATGTACAGGTAACTGCCAAAATAAAGGAAACAGCAACACAGTGTCTTAAAGGGAAACGTCACCACTTCATATTCATCATCTGCAGCAACACCCCAACACAGTGTCTTAAAGGGAAACGTCACCACTTCATATTCATCATCTGCAGCAGCACCTCAACATGTGAAAATGGAGCGTTTCTATGTTTTGGAGTAAAACAGAGGAAGATAAGTGTTTCCAATGACATCATCATTAATAGACAATTAGTAGGCAATGCCTCATAACTGGTTAAAATCAAAACGATGTACACCGATGTCGTCATTGGAAACACCCATCTTCCTCAATCTGTTTTACTAAAAAAAACATAGAAAACGCACCATTTTCTCATTGTTGATGTTGGGGTGGTGCTGGAGATGATTCCCTTTAATTGGGTGTTGGGCCACCAGCGGTCAGAACTGCTTCAAGGCACCTTGGGACAGATTCTACAAGCGTCTGGAACTCCGTTGGAGGGAGGCGACACCATTGTTCCATGAGAAACTCCATCGTTTGGTGTTTTGTTGATGGAAAACTAAATGGATGTGGGTACGAAGACCCACGAGCCACTGGGACCCTCATGATGACTTCCTTTTTTTGTGGCTGCCATCCCCATCAAAGTTGCCCATGTGTTGATGAAGGTGTAGAAGGGGAGGAGACTAAGGGGAGGAGACTAAGGGGAGGAGACTAAGGGGAGGAGACTAAAGGGAGGAGACTAAGGGGAGGAGACTAAAGGGAGGAGACTAAAGGGAGGAGACTAAAGGGAGGAGACTAAGGGGAGGAGACTAAGGGGAGGAGACTAAAGGGAGGAGACTAAGGGGAGGAGACTAAGGGGAGGAGACAGGTTAAATAAGGATTTTTAAGCCTTGAGACATGGATTGTGTATGTGTGCCATTCAGAGGGTGAATGGGCAAGACAAAATATTTAACTGTAGTTGAACGGGGTATGGTAGTCGGTGCCAGGCGCACAGGTTTGTGTCAAGAACTGCAACGCTGCTGGGTTTTTCACGCTCAACAGTTTCCTATGTGTATCAAGAATTGTCCACCACCCAGAGAACATCCATCCAACTTGACAACTGTGGGAAGCATTGGAGTCAACATGGGCCAGCATCCCTGTGGAACGCTTTCGACACCTTGTAGAGTCCATGCCCTGACAAATTGAGGCTGTTCTGAGGGCAAAGAGGGGGTGCAATTCAATATTAGAAAGGAGTTGTTAATGTTTTGTACACTCAGTGTTTCCATTACTTTGGCAGTTCCCAGTAGATATATCAGAGACCTGGCTTTTAGTTTGATAGTGGATGTACTACCTTTTTCCACTGGTTGTTGGGAGGACCATAGTCCTGCCTTCCGTTTCCATGTCCACGATGGAAGTTCCGGCCTGTGGGTCAATGGTCAATACGACAATATTATGACATGTAGCCTACAGCTGGGTTCAGTTCAGTCATCACCAATCTGACACTTCTGTTCTGATAATGATGCAGGAGAAGTGCTTTCAAGTCAAGTTTAGTCAGACCTAGCCCTGAACCAGCATCTCCTCTGCCCAGATATTGGTTCAACCTAGCCCAAATTATAGACCTACATTATAATGGGCCACGCTTAGTCGGCCCTACTCCACTAAAATGCGTCATGGGAGTTTCCTTCAACAGACCTGACAGTAACAGTAGTCCACCAGGGGCTCTCAGCCAGGCCGCTACTAGTACCAGAACTCTCCTTGTTAGTATTAGTACAGTACTCACCATATGAGCCTCTGGGTCGACCGGGTTCGGGGCCGCCGTTCCAGTGTTCTCCCTGGCCGTTGTAGCTCCACGGCTCGGATGGCGGCTCGTACCAGTTCCACATACTGGGCTGGAAGTTGCTAGGAGGTGGATGGAACGTTGGCGGTCTTACCATCGAACCTGGAGGAGAGCCAAAGTTCGGCGGAGGGTAGCTTCCAAAATCATTCATGATGTAGGTGGCGCCTCTTCTTCAACGTTGTGTCGGTTCAATTCGTTTGTATAAATGTTTGTCTAGCTACGACCACGGAGGTATAATAAGAACCGCTACGACACGTGTATTTTTATGCTCGAGTTGCCGCGTTCACGTGCTAGTCGGAACTAGAAAACTCTGAAATGTCCGACTTTCTATGTAGGTACTGGTTGTAGTTATATACACGTGCCGCTTTCAACCAGTCATCAAGTCGGACATTTCAGAATTTCCTACTTCCGACTAGAACGTGAACGCGACAAGTTTAGATGCGCAAAGCGTGTTCGCCAGACTGAACGTCATATCCGTTAGTTTACACCAACCAAAAACAATTCAATAATATAATTATTTGAAGTAACAACGATTTAGGCACAATGAAAATGTACCATAACTCATGTAGTTTATGAAAACTAACTCATGTAGAATTATATCTGCCCTATGTACATAGTCATTGAACACTGGTCACTTTAATAAGGTTCACATACTGTTTTACCCACTTAATATGTATATACAGTATCCTATTCAAGGCTCATCTGATAGAGCCCCACAGTGGAGGTGTCATTGCTTGTCCATATATGTATATATTCTTAAATTCCATTCCTTACATAGATTTGTGTGTATTGGGTATATGTTGTGAAATTGTTAGATATTACTGCACTGTCGGAGCTAGAAGCACAAGCATTTCGCTACACCCGCAATAACATCTGCTAAACACGTGTATGTGACAAATAAATGTGATGATTTGATTTGATTATACATATAAAACCTAGTGGTCAAAGAGGGAAATTGTTCCAATCGTTTTTCCACCATTCATTTTTCCCATAAGGGATTTTAGAAACACTTAAAATAAGGGCTGTGTTTCTTGAATGCTTACTCTGACGTGACGTTTTCATAACCATCTAAATCTCTCTCGGACAAGGTGACTAATATCAATATAAACTGCTCAATTTACTCTCAGATTCGAAACTGCTAATTATTATCAAAGTAGACATCATGCAAAACTACAAATCCCTGCAAGCTCCTGCACATTATCTCTAGCTGACACCTTTGCTAACAGGTATTGTGTCAATTTAAAACTTGCACAAGACAGTTCACAGAATTGTCCATTTAAAAATGTTTAGCCAATTTATTAATTACTACATTTAGCTAACATTAGATAGTTAATCCAGAGATTCTTACATTTGCCTCGATTTGGCAGTCTCGTCCAGATCATCATGGCATTTGTAGTTCTTTATGATAGCCACATTAGCAGCTAATTAATTAAATACAGGCGAATATATTGATAAAAGGAATCTTGTCCGAGAGAGATTTACACGGTAATCAAAACGTCACGCCAAGGTAAGCCTACACGAAACACAGCCCTTATTTTATGTGTTTCTAAAATCCCCTATGGGAAAAATGAATGATGGAAAAACGATTGGAACCATTTCCATGTTTGACCGCTAGGTTTTATGGGTATTATGACTCATACTGTGGTACTCTATATAACTACTGCTGTACACACCTTTTCTATTCATATACTGTCCATAATGTCTATACGCACCATCATATACATACACTACCAGTCAAAGGTTTGGACACACCTCCTCATTCAAGGGTTTTTCTTTATTTTTTACTATTTTTTACATTGTAGAATAATAGTGAAGACATCAAAACTATGAAATAACACATATGGAATCATGTAGTAACCAAAAAAGTGTTAAACAAATCAAAATATATTTTATATTTGAGATTCTTTAAATAGCCATCCTTTGCCTTGACGGTCCTCATGAGAGCCAGTTTCATCATAGCGCTTGATGGTTTTTGCGACTGCACTTGAAGAAACGTTCAAAGTTCTTGAAATGTTCCGTATTGACTGACCTTCATGTCTTAAAGTAATGATGGACTGTCATTTCTCTTTGCTTATTTTAGATGTGTAAGGGCTATTTTACCAAGAAGGAGAGTGATGGAGTGCTGCATCAGATGGCAATGCAAATAGTCCGGGTAGGCATGATTAGCTGTTCAGGAGTCTTATGGCTTGAGGGTAGAAGCTGTTAAGAAGCCTTTTGGACCTAGACTTGGTTCTCCGGTACCGCTTGCCGTGCGATAGCAGAGAGAACAGTCTATGACTAGGGTGGCTGGAGTCTTTGACAAATTTTAGGGCCTTTCTCTGACACCGCCTGGTATAGAGGTCCTGGATGGCAGGAAGCTTGGCCCCAGTGATGTACTGGGCCATACGCACTACCCTCTGTAGTGCCTTGCGGTCGGAGGCCGAGCAGTTGCCATACCAGGTGGTGATGCAACCAGTCAGGATGCTCTCGATGGTGCAGCTGTATAACTTTTTGAGGATCTGAGGACCCATGCCAAATCTTTTCAGTCTCCTGAGGGGGAATAGGCTTTGTCGTGCCCTCTTCACGACTGTCTTGGTGTGTTTGGACCATGATAGTTTGTTGGTGATGTGGACACCAAGGAACTTGAAGCTTCAACCTGTTCCACTACAGCCCTGTCGATGAGAATGGGGGTGTGGTCAGTCCTCTTTTTTTCCCTGTTGTAATAATATAATAGTCCACAATCATCTCCTTTGTCTTGATCACGTTGAGGGAGAGGTTGTTATCCTGGCACCACACGGCCAGGTCTCTGACCTCCTCCCTATAGGCTGTCTCATCGTTGATGTTGAACGCTGAGCTGTAGTCAATGAATAGCATTCTCACGTAGGTGTGCCTCTTGTCCAGGCGGGAAAGGGCAGTGTGGAGTGCAATAGAGATTGCATCATCTGGGGATCTGTTGGGGCGGTATGCAAATTGGAGTGGGTCTAGGGTTTCTGGGATAATGGTGTTGATGTGAGCCATGACCAGCCTTTCAAAGCACTTCATGGCTACAGACGTGAGTGCTACGGGTCGGGAGTCATTTAGGCATGTTATCTTAGTGTCCTTGGGCACGGGGACTACGGTGGTCTGCTTGAAACATGTTGGTATTACAGACTCAGTCAGGGACATGTTGAAAATGTCAGTGAAGACACTTGCCAGTTGGTCAGCACATGCTCGGAGTACACGTCCTGGTAATCCGTCTGCATCCGTCTGGCCTTGTGAATGTTGACCTGCTTAAAAGTCTTATTCATGTCGGATACGGAGAGCTTGATCACATAGTCATCTGGAACAGCTGGTGCTCTCATGCATGCTTCAGTGTTGCTTGCCTCGAAGCGAGCATAGAAGTGGTTTAGCTCGTCTGGTAGGCTTGTGTCACTGGGAAGCTCGCGGCTGTGCTTCCCTTTGTAGTCTGTAATAGTTTTCAAGCCCTGCCACATCCGACGAGCGTCAGAGCCGGTGTAGTACGATTCAATCTTAGTCCTGTATTGATGTTCGTCAAACAGGCAAAGAGATTCCATATGTGTTATTTTATAGTTTTGATGTCTTCACTATTATTCTACAATGTAGAAAATATTAAAAATTAAGAAAAACCCTTGAATGAGTAGGTGTGTCCAAACTTTTGACTGGTAGTGTATATATTTATATTCCGGACTAGGTAGCCTAGTGGTTAGTGTTGGGCCATTAACCGAAAGGTCTCTGTTTTGAATACCAAGCCAACAAGGTAAAAAACCCTAATTTGCTCCAGGGTCGCCATACTACTACAGCTGAGCCTGTAAAACAACTAACCAGTGTATGTGACAGCAAACATATATACTTAAAAAAAAAAAAACGTAATTCCTGTCTTATTTCGGGGGAATTTGCGCGTATTGTTTTGTATTGCTAGGTATTACTGTATGGAACATAAGCATTTCTCTACACCCGCGATAACAACTGCTAAATTTGTGTTGGCGGTACGCGACCAAAATGTTATTGTCTGATTTGTTTATGCCTCCAAAAGGTTCATTCTGCAACTTCTCGCGATGTTGAAGAGAGAACGTGTTTCCGGGGTGGTTCATTCTGCAACTTCTCGCGATGTTGAAGAGAGAACGTGTTTCCGGGGTGGTTCATTCTGCAACTTCTCGCGATGTTGAAGAGAGAACGTGTTTCCGGGTGGTTCATTCTGCAACTTCTCGCGATGTTGAAGAGAGAACGTGTTTCCGGGTGGTTCATTCTGCCACTTCTCGCGATGTTGAAGAGAGAACGTGCTTCCGGGTGGTTCATTCTGCAACTTCTCGCGATGTTGAAGAGAGAACGTGTTTCCGGGTGGTTCATTCTGCAACTTCTCGCGATGTTGAAGAGAGAACGTGTTTCCGGGTGGTTCATTCTGCAACTTCTCGCGATGTTGAAGAGAGAACGTGTTTCCGGGTGGTTCATTCTGCAACTTCTCGCGATGTTGAAGAGAGAACGTGTTTCCGGGGTGGTTCATTCTGCCACTTCTCGCGATGTTGAAGAGAGAACGTGCTTCCGGATGCAGCACACAGATCACCGCGTGCAGCACTCTTCAGTTGGAGCAGCGTGGTGACTAGAGAAGGAGATACATTTTTTGTTTGTTTAAACTTGGTGAAAAAGCGTCAGAGATGCTTGTTTTATTTGAAACCGCTGCTGGTTATGCAATATTTAAAGTGAGTATTTAGCTAAAGTTATATTCTAAATTCTAAGATTTTTAGATGGATGCATGACATTTTAAATAATCTAACCGGGTTCGCAGTGCAGCTAGCCATCTATTGCATTAAAATACAAACTATTTCGATGTCAAGAACTGTTTGACTTTGTTTACAGTACCCGTTGGTTCTCTATTCAGGTCGTCGTGGTAGTTCTGGCATGCAATCCTTATTTTCACTGCAGCTGGGCCTTCCCATCCAACACGCAGTAGTCAAGCAACCACGTTGCATGTGGCAAGTTAACAAGCTACGGATATCCGCTGGATAGCCACGGGTACTTTGCTACCTTGGACTGGGCTTCTGGAACTGTGCAACTATTTGAACCCGTTTTGCCGTTTTTAAAGTTGAATTATTTATTTGCTGCCAATGCTTACCCAACAGTTAAAATAGGCTACTCTTCCTAGCCTAGTTAGCATAACTGGTGCGTGGTATTTTGGAAGGACCGCATGCTGGCTTTCTTGCCAGGCTCACCCGTTACTGATCATGACCCAGTTGACAGAGGAGTTTGAATGACAACACATGTAAACCGTGTTTAGTTAAATGAAGGTAATTTAAGGAATGCCTGTGTACTTGATAGATCTTTGAACCTTTTTTTTGTTCCAGGTCCTCGACGAGTCAAAGCTCCAAGAGGTGGACAGTTTATGGAAGGAGTTCGAAACGCCGGAGAAGGCCAACAAAGTGTGAGTTTTGGCCCCATGTTTGGATAAAGGAGTGTTTAGATTCGATTGAATACGTTGTCAATGAACAGTAGTATTACATATTATCAGCATAACGAACATGATTCTGGAGTTGTCAAATAACACGTTGCACCATTTCTCCTTCCAGAGTGAAGTTGAAGCACTTTGAGAAATTCCAGGACACAACAGAGGCTTTGGCAGGTACAGAATCCTTTCCCCTTTCCTGTTGCTCTCACTATAGTCTACCAGGTAGTGCCCATGGAACCAGCTAGTTACACACTAGCAACACGGTTACATTGATGCTGTTGACCCGGATCACTGGTTGCTGCAGAAAAGGAGAAGGTCAAAAGGGGAGTGAGTGAAACCAGTGTGAACTGGCTAGCTAGTTAGCGGTGCGCACTAGTAGCATTTCAATCGGTGACGTCACTTGCTCTGAGACCTTGAAGTAGTTGTTTCCCTTTGCTCTGCAAGGGCCGCTGCTTTTGTGGAGCGACGGGTAACGGTGCTTCGAGGGTGACTGTTGTGGATGTGTGCAGAGGGTCCCTGGTTCAAGCCCAGGTAGGGGCGAGGAGGGGGACGGAAGCAACACTGTTACACTCTGCCAGGCAGGTTAATGCTGTTTGTCCATCGTGAGAAGCCGAAGCCAGTATACACTTCCTGCTCTCACTATAGTGTACCAGATCGGTGTGGAAGAACTTGACTGGCCTGCATCAAGTCCTCACCGCAACCCTGTCGAACACCGTTGGGAAGAATTGGAACGCAGACTGTGAGCCAGGCCTAATCGCCCAACATCAGTGCCCGACCTCACTAATGCTCTTGTGGCTGAATGGAAGAAAGTCCCCGCAGCAATGTTCCAACATCTAGTGGAAAGCCTTCCCAGAAGAGTGGAGGCTGTTATAGCAGCAAAGGGGGACCAACTCCATATTTAGAGTTGGTGTCCACATACTTTTGGTCATGTAGTGTACCTTCTCTCCTGTCTTCATGTTGGATCTCTCTCTCTCACACGTGGATCTATAACATACCTTCTCTCCTGTCTTCATGATGGATCTATAACACACCTTCCCTCTCCTGTGCCCAGCGGCCACTGCCATGACAGAAGGGAAAATGGGGAAGAGTCTGAAGAAGATCCTGAAGAAAGTGGTGGCTAAAGAAGCTCATGAACAGCTGGCCATCAGCGACGCTAAACTGGGAGGCGTGATCAAGGAGAAGTTGAACCTGAGCTGCGTCCACAGCCCTGCGGTGGCTGAACTGATGAGAGGGATCAGGACACAGATGGAGGCCCTGATCACTGGCCTGCCCCCCCGGGAGATCAGCGCCATGTCTCTGGGACTGGCTCACAGGTAGGGTGGATCACACACTGGATTCATTAGGATCTCCATTAGACTAGTCTTATAACGAAAAATACATTAGACTAACACTTTATAATTTACTTCCATTTAAAATCATTAACATGAAGTGTGTTGCCGATGATTATATCTTGCTGTCTGAAACCTCGTGTAGATTTCCTCAGCATTCGTCACTACCCCTGAGGCAGCACCTCTGTCATATTCATAAAAGACCTGAAAGGCTGCTATGGAAGATCCTGATCTGTTTCTGTTTCCAAAGACCTGAAAGGCTGCTATGGAAGATCCTGATCTGTTTCTGTTTCCACAGTTTGTCCCGTTACAAGCTGAAGTTCAGCCCTGACAAAGTGGATACCATGATAGTTCAAGCTATCTGTAAGTACCTCTTAGACCAGGGATGGGCCACAACCTAATGTACCTAGTATTATGGTCTGTCTAGCTCTGTACCTAGTATTATGGTCTGTCTAGCTCTGTAACTAGTATTATGGTCTGTCTAGCTCTGTAACTAGTATTATGGTCTGTCTAGCTCTGTAACTAGTGTTATGGTCTGTCTAGCTCTGTAACTATTATTATGGTCTGTCTAGCTCTGTAACTAGTATTATGGTCTGTCTAGCTCTGTAACTAGTATTATGGTCTGTCTAGCTCTGTAACTAGTATTATGGTCTGTCTCTAACTAGTATTATGGTCTGTCTAGCTCTGTAACTAGTATTATGGTCTGTCTAGCTCTGTAACTAGTATTATGGTCTGTCTCTAACTAGTATTATGGTCTGTCTAGCTCTGTAACTAGTATTATGGTCTGTCTCTAACTAGTATTATGGTCTGTCTAGCTCTGTAACTAGTATTATGGTCTGTCTAGCTCTGTAACTAGTATTATGGTCTGTCTAGCTCTGTAACTAGTATTATGGTCTGTCTCTAACTAGTATTATGGTCTGTCTAGCTCTGTAACTAGTGTTATGGTCTGTCTAGCTCTGTAACTAGTATTATGGTCTGTCTAGCTCTGTAACTAGTATTATGGTCTGTCTAGCTCTGTAACTAGTATTATGGTCTGTCTCTAACTAGTATTATGGTCTGTCTAGCTCTGTAACTAGTATTATGGTCTGTCTCTAACTAGTATTATGGTCTGTCTAGCTCTGTAACTAGTATTATGGTCTGTCTCTAACTAGTATTATGGTCTGTCTAGCTCTGTAACTAGTATTATGGTCTGTCTCTAACTAGTATTATGGTCTGTCTAGCTCTGTAACTAGTGTTATGGTCTGTCTAGCTCTGTAACTAGTATTATGGTCTGTCTAGCTCTGTAACTAGTATTATGGTCTGTCTAGCTCTGTAACTAGTATTATGGTCTGTCTAGCTCTGTAACTAGTATTATGGTCTGTCTAGCTCTGTAACTAGTGTTATGGTCTGTCTAGCTCTACTAGATGACCTGGACAAGGAGCTCAACAACTACATCATGCGCTGTAGGGAGTGGTACGGTTGGCACTTCCCCGAGGTGGGGAAGATCATCACAGACAACCTGGCCTACTGCAAGAGTGTCCGGAAGATAGGGGCCCGTACCAACGTGGCCACCACGGACCTGTCCGAACATCTACCTGAAGAGGTTGAGGCAGAGGTCAAACTGGCTGCAGAGATCTCCATGGGAACGGAGGTGTCAGAGGAGGACATCGGTAACATCATGCACCTGTGTGACCAGGTGATAGAGATCACAGAGTACCGCACCCAGCTGTACGACTATCTGAAGAACAGGATGATGGCTATCGCTCCCAACCTGACTGTCATGGTGGGGGAACTGGTGGGGGCGCGGCTCATCTCCCACGCCGGTGAGTCATGATATAACAGCCAATCACACAGCAGGAATCATTCACAACACAAAACAAGCTGTGATTATGACGACTATATGTCACAATCCTGAAACCTGATGCTTTTCAGTCACTACCTCATCTGAGCTTGTATTGAGACCTCTTACCTGGACACCTGTAGCAGGCAGCTGGAAAGTCCAACTGCTCCTAAATGTTGTGGTTCTCTCTGACAGGGTCCCTGTTGAACCTGGCAAAGCACCCGGCCTCCACAGTCCAGATCCTGGGAGCAGAGAAGGCCCTGTTCAGAGCCCTGAAGACCCGCAGGGACACGCCCAAATATGGTCTCATCTACCACGCCTCTCTGGTGGGGCAGACCTCTGCCAAGAACAAGGGCAAGGTGAGGCTTTTGTTCCATCCCAACACTAGAAGTAGAATGTCTCTTCACACTACGGGACTGCTGTCATGTTCCAGGGGTGATACCGTTCTGATCCAGCTGCTTTCTGGCCTCTCAGATCTCCAGGATGCTGGCAGCCAAAGCATCTCTGGCGATCCGCTACGATGCCCTGGGAGAGGACACCAACGCTGAGATGGGAGTTGAGAACCGTGCCAAGCTGGAGGCCAGACTACGCCACCTAGAGGAGAAGGGAGTAAGTAGATCTCTGGTGGAGGCCCAGAACAACCAGACTACATGAGATGCCAAGCAGTGATGATGATGACTAATGTCAACAGTCCTGAAACTACCTGATGCTTTTCAGTCACTACCTCATCTGAGCTTGTATTATTGAACAGAGATATCCAACTAGTCCCACTACTAGTCCCCTACTGTGGTCCCTTACTTTACTAGTCCCCCTACTGTGGTCCCTTACTCTACTAGTTGTATTATTGAACAGTGATATCCAACTAGTCTCACTACTAGTCCCCTACTGTGGTCCCTTACTTTACTAGTCCCCCTACTGTGGTCCCTTACTCTACTAGTTGTATTATTGAACAGTGATATCCAACTAGTCTCACTACTAGTCCCCCTACTGTGGTCCCTTACTTTACTAGTCCCCTAATCTACTGTGGTCCCCTAATCTACTAGTCCCCTAATCTACTGTGGTCCCCTAATCTACTAGTCCCCTAATCTACTAGTCCCCTAATCTACTGTGGTCCCCTAATCTACTAGTCCCCTAATCTACTGTGGTCCCCTAATCTACTAGTCCCCCTACTGTGGTCCCCTAATCTACTAGTCCCCTAATCTACTGTGGTCCCCTAATCTACTAGTCCCCTAATCTACTGTGGTCCCCTAATCTACTAGTCCCCTAATCTACTGTGGTCCCCTAATCTACTAGTCCCCTAATCTACTGTGGTCCCCTAATCTACTAGTCCCCTAATCTACTGTGGTCCCCTAATCTACTAGTCCCCTAATCTACTGTGGTCCCCTAATCTACTAGTCCCCTAATCTACTGTGGTCCCCTAATCTACTAGTCCCCTAATCTACTGTGGTCCCCTAATCTACTAGTCCCCTAATCTACTGTGGTCCCCTAATCTACTAGTCCCCTAATCTACTGTGGTCCCCTAATCTACTAGTCCCCTAATCTACTGTGGTCCCCTAATCTACTAGTCCCCTAATCTACTGTGGTCCCCTAATCTACTAGTCCCCTAATCTACTGTGGTCCCCTAATCTACTAGTCCCCTAATCTACTGTGGTCCCCTAATCTACTAGTCCCCTAATCTACTGTGGTCCCCTAATCTACTAGTCCCCTAATCTACTGTGGTCCCCTAATCTACTAGTCCCCTAATCTACTGTGGTCCCCTAATCTACTAGTCCCCTAATCTACTGTGGTCCCCTAATCTACTAGTCCCCTAATCTACTGTGGTCCCCTAATCTACTAGTCCCCTAATCTACTGTGGTCCCCTAATCTACTAGTCCCCTAATCTACTGTGGTCCCCTAATCTACTAGTCCCCTAATCTACTGTGGTCCCCTAATCTACTAGTCCCCTAATCTACTGTGGTCCCCTAATCTACTAGTCCCCTAATCTACTGTGGTCCCCTAATCTACTAGTCCCCTAATCTACTGTGGTCCCCTAATCTACTAGTCCCCCTACTGTGGTCCCCTAATCTACTAGTCCCCTAATCTACTGTGGTCCCCTAATCTACTAGTCCCCTAATCTACTGTGGTCCCCTAATCTACTAGTCCCCCTACTGTGGTCCCCTAATCTACTAGTCCCCCTACTGTGGTCCCCTAATCTACTGTGGTCCCCTAATCTACTAGTCCCCTACTGTGGTCCCCTACTCTTATTAGTCCCCTAATCTACTGTGGTCCCCTAATCTACTAGTCCCCCTACTGTGGTCCCCTAATCTACTAGTCCCCCTACTGTGGTCCCCTAATCTACTAGTCCCCCTACTGTGGTCCCCTAATCTACTAGTCCCCCTACTGTGGTCCCCTAATCTACTAGTCCCCTAATCTACTGTGGTCCCCTAATCTACTAGTCCCCTAATCTACTGTGGTCCCCTAATCTACTAGTCCCCTAATCTACTGTGGTCCCCTAATCTACTAGTCCCCTAATCTACTGTGGTCCCCTAATCTACTGTGGTCCCCTAATCTACTAGTCCCCTAATCTACTGTGGTCCCCTAATCTACTAGTCCCCTAATCTACTGTGGTCCCCTAATCTACTAGTCCCCTAATCTACTGTGGTCCCCTAATCTACTAGTCCCCTAATCTACTGTGGTCCCCTAATCTACTAGTCCCCCTACTGTGGTCCCCTAATCTACTAGTCCCCCTACTGTGGTCCCCTAATCTACTGTGGTCCCCTAATCTACTAGTCCCCTACTGTGGTCCCCTACTCTTATTAGTCCCCTAATCTACTGTGGTCCCCTAATCTACTAGTCCCCCTACTGTGGTCCCCTAATCTACTAGTCCCCCTACTGTGGTCCCCTAATCTACTAGTCCCCCTACTGTGGTCCCCTAATCTACTAGTCCCCCTACTGTGGTCCCCTAATCTACTAGTCCCCTAATCTACTGTGGTCCCCTAATCTACTAGTCCCCTAATCTACTGTGGTCCCCTAATCTACTAGTCCCCTAATCTACTGTGGTCCCCTAATCTACTAGTCCCCTAATCTACTGTGGTCCCCTAATCTACTGTGGTCCCCTAATCTACTAGTCCCCTAATCTACTGTGGTCCCCTAATCTACTAGTCCCCTAATCTACTGTGGTCCCCTAATCTACTAGTCCCCTAATCTACTGTGGTCCCCTAATCTACTAGTCCCCTAATCTACTGTGGTCCCCTAATCTACTAGTCCCCTAATCTACTGTGGTCCCCTAATCTACTAGTCCCCTACTGTGGTCCCCTACTCTTATAGTCCCCTACTCCTCCCCTAATATTGTACTGACCCTGGTTTCTCCCTTCAGATCAGAAGAATCAGTGGAACAGGCAAAGCCATGGCCAAGTCTGACAAATACCAACACAAGAGGTGAGTTACACCTGGAGACAACTGTGTTGTGTAACTAACCTGTCGTGTCTCTGGTAACTAGCCGTCTGTCGTGTCTCTGGTAACTAGCCGTCTGTCGTGTCTCTGGTAACTAGCCGTCTGTCGTGTCTCTGGTAACTAGTCGTGTCTCTGGTAACTAGCCGTCTGTCGTGTCTCTGGTAACTAGCCGTCTGTCGTGTCTCTGGATAAGAATTGATCAGAGCATTACTTTTCCCTTTCACGCTGAGTGGTAATCGAAATGGAGAGAGCTGGAAAGATTTTTCAAATACATCGAAGAACTATTGTAATTCTCAATGGATGTAAAAACAGACTTTGTTTTCTTTGAGAAGCTCCACAGGTCATTAGTGGTGGTGCGTTAAGCCAATCAGAAATACTATCAGATCCCCAAATGGGCACATTTATAGGTCTACATTTGAGCGCAGGCCAGGTAGCCTATAGGACCATCCCTGCGGCTTCCGCACTAGGGTTGGCCTCGGCCTCCGCACTAGGGTTGGCCTCGGCCTCCGCACTAGGGTTGGCCTCGGCCTCCGCACTAGGGTTGGCCTCGGCCTCCGCACTAGGGTTGGCCTCGGCCTCCGCACTAGGGTTGGCCTCGGCCTCCGCACTAGGGTTGGCCTCGGCCTCCGCACTAGGGTTGGCCTCGGCCTCCGCACTAGGGTTGGCCTCGGCACTAGGGTTAGCCTCCGTCTCCGCACTAGGGTTAGCCTCGGCCTCCGCACTAGGGTTGGCCTCGGCCTCCGCACTAGGGTTGGCCTCGGCCTCCGCACTAGGGTTGGCCTCGGCCTCCGCACTAGGGTTGGCCTCGGCCTCCGCACTAGGGTTGGCCTCGGCCTCCGCACTAGGGTTGGCCTCCGTCTCTGCACTAGGGTTGGCCTCCGTCTCCGCACTAGGGTTGGCCTCGGCCTCCGCACTAGGGTTGGCCTCGGCCTCCGCACTAGGGTTGGCCTCGGCCTCCGCACTAGGGTTGGCCTCGGCCTCCGCACTAGGGTTGGCCTCGGCCTCCGCACTAGGGTTGGCCTCGGCCTCCGCACTAGGGTTGGCCTCGGCCTCCGCACTAGGGTTGGCCTCGGCCTCCGCACTAGGGTTGGCCTCGGCCTCCGCACTAGGGTTGGCCTCGGCCTCCGCACTAGGGTTGGCCTCGGCCTCCGCACTAGGGTTGGCCTCGGCCTCCGCACTAGGGTTGGCCTCGGCCTCCGCACTAGGGTTGGCCTCGGCCTCCGCACTAGGGTTGGCCTCGGCCTCCGCACTAGGGTTGGCCTCGGCCTCCGCACTAGGGTTGGCCTCGGCCTCCGCACTAGGGTTGGCCTCGGCCTCCGCACTAGGGTTGGCCTCGGCCTCCGCACTAGGGTTGGCCTCGGCCTCCGCACTAGGGTTGGCCTCGGCCTCCGCACTAGGGTTGGCCTCGGCCTCCGCACCAGGGTTGGCCTCGGCCTCCGCACCAGGGTTGGCCTCGGCCTCCGCACCAGGGTTGGCCTCGGCCTCCGCACCAGGGTTGGCCTCGGCCTCCGCACCAGGGTTGGCCTCGGCCTCCGCACCAGGGTTGGCCTCGGCCTCCGCACCAGGGTTGGCCTCGGCCTCCGCACCAGGGTTGGCCTCGGCCTCCGCACCAGGGTTGGCCTCGGCCTCCGCACCAGGGTTGGCCTCGGCCTCCGCACCAGGGTTGGCCTCGGCCTCCGCACTAGGGTTGGCCTCGGCCTCCGCACTAGGGTTGGCCTCGGCCTCCGCACTAGGGTTGGCCTCGGCCTCCGCACTAGGGTTGGCCTCGGCCTCCGCACTAGGGTTGGCCTCGGCCTCCGCACTAGGGTTGGCCTCGGCCTCCGCACTAGGGTTGGCCTCGGCCTCCGCACTAGGGTTGGCCTCGGCCTCCGCACCAGGGTTGGCCTCGGCCTCCGCAATGAAATGGGAGCGAATCAGAAGGGTGTCTAGTGTTCCACATAAAAAAATATGATTTGCTACTGCTCGACTAAAAAACGTCTTGGTCGACTAACGGCCTATCGACCAGTCGACTAATTACCAGCCCTACTGGGAAATAACGTTTTGTCATGTCTATGTTAACATTCTGTCGTGTCTCCATAGTGACGTGAAGGTGTACGACCCCTCCGGAGACTCCACCCTCCCCTCTGTTTCCAAGAAGAGGAAGTTTGAGGAGGTGGAGGAGGAAGAGGTGGTCACACCGGTGGCAGTCAAATCCAAGAAACCCAAGAAAGAACCTGTGGAAGGTCAGTTGGGCCCCTCTTCCATAATACAACATCCTATTTATATAAACACAATTCCTAACATGAGACCCATTCTCAGCCGCCTATAACACAATCCAGAACATGAGACCCATTCTCAGCCGACTAACACAATCCATAACATGAGACCCGTTCTCAGCCGCCTATAACACAATCCATAACATGAGACCCGTTCTCAGCCGTCTATAACACAATCCATAACATGAGACCCATTCTCAGCCGACTAACACAATCCATAACATGAGACCCGTTCTCAGCCGCCTATAACACAATCCATAACATGAGACCCGTTCTCAGCCGTCTATAACACAATCCATAACATGAGACCCGTTCTCGGCCGTCTATTCATATAAAATAAAAGAATCTCAGCAGTCTGTATTAAGTTGTCTTGTCTCATGGTGCGTTCTGTTTTCATTCAGAACCAGAGGCGTCAACGGCAGCAGAAGAAACTCCCAAGAAGAAGAAAAAGAAGGCGAGGAAAGCCGAGGCAGCGGAGGAGGCGATGGACGTGAAGGAGGAGGAAGAGGAGGCGACCGTCTCTCCCACAGAGGAAGTACGTAGCAATGCATGATGGGGACATGCTCATCTCAGCTGTTCTGTCTGAACAAACATACTAACCATAACCCTATTTCTTGTGATTTAGTCATCAAAGAAGAAGAAGAAGAAAAAGAAGAAGGTCAAGGAGGAAGAGGGAGAATAATCTGCTTCTGGTTGGGGAGAAACTGTATTATATTAGGACTTTTAGTTGTCGTTGCACATGCATCTACCAGGGGCCTGACTGTCACGTATTAGCCGTTTAAAGGCTAGCGGAGAGAGGAACTGGAGACAGAGGTTATTTCAGAATGACCAGCAGCTGATCTGTTATGATTAGGAATGAGACTTAATGATCGTGTAAAAATCCTACTGTGTGGATTTGCGTTTAAGATGACCCTTTTTTAGTATACTGTAACCTAAAGAGCCAATGGATTGTATACAATATCAGCTTGTCAATGTTCATGTTAAAACATTTCATTTCTCCACTGGTTTAACAACATACCATTTTTAAAAGCTGTTTTGATGTCTGTTGTTTCCCACAAGTCTTTGTCCATAACAGTCAACTTCTGCTCTGGTGGATTAAATCCATTTTCTCAGACGATGGTATTTCCCTTCATTCCAGCTATAGTGTTTTCAGACACCTTGACTTTCCACGTTTTGTTACGTTTCAGCCTTATTCTAAAATTGATTAAATAGTTTTTTCCCCCCCTAATCAATCTACACACAATACCCCATAATGACAAAGCAAAAACAAGTTTATAGATATTTTGCAAATGTATTCAAAATACAAAACTGAAATATTACATTTACATAAGTATTCATACCCTTTACTCAGTACTTTGTTGAAGCACCTTTGGCAGCGATTACAGCCTCGAGTCTTCTTCGGTATGACACTACAAATTTGGAGAGTTTCTCCCATTCTTCTCTGCAGATCCTCTCAAGCTCTGTCAGGTTGGATGGGGAGCGTTGCTGCACAACTATTTTGAGGTCTCCAGAGATGTTAGATCGGGTTAAAGGCTGGGCTCTTGCTGGGCCACTCAAGAACATTCAGAGACTTGTCCCGAAGCCACTCCTATGAAGGTGAACCATTGCCCCAGTCTGAGGTCCTGAGCGCTCTGGAGCAGGTTTTCATCAAGGATCTCTCTACTTTGCTCCGTTCATCTTCCCCTCGATCCTCACTAGTCTCCCAGTCCCTGCCACTGAAAAACATCCCCACAGCATGATGCTGCCACCCATGCTTCACCGTAGGGATGGTGCCAGGTTTCTTCCAGACGTGATGCTTGGCATTCAGGCCAAAGAGCTCAATCTTGGTTTCATCAGACCAGAGAATCTTGTTTCTCATGGTCTGAGAGTCCTTTAGGTGGCTTTTGGCAAACTCCAAGCGGGTGTTTGAATGTGCCTTTTACTGAAGAGTGGCTTCCGCCTGGCCACTCTATCGTAAAGGCCTGATTTTAGTGGAGTGCTGCAGAGATGGTTGTCCTTCTGGAAGGTTCTCCACATAGGAACTCTAGAGCTCTGTCAGAGTGACCATCGGGTTCTTGGTCACCTCCCTGACCAAGGCCCTTCTCCACCGATTGCTCAGTTTGGCCGGGCGGCCAGCTCTAGGAAGAGTCTAGGCGGTTCCAAACTTCTTCCATTTAAGAATGATGGAGGCCACTGTTCTTGGGGACCTTCAATGCTGCAGAGATGTTTTGGTACCATTCCCCAGATCTGTGCCTTGACACAATCCTGTCTCGGAGCTCTACGGACAATTCCTTCGACCTCATGGCTTGGTTTTTGCTCTGACGTGCACTGTCAACTGTGGGACCTTATATAGACAGGTGTGTGCCTTTCCAAATCATATTCAATCGATTGAATTTACCACAGGTGGACTCAAAGCTGTAGAAACATCTCAAGGATGATCACTGGAAACAGGATGCATCTGCACTCAATTTTGAGTCTCATAGCAAAGGGTCTGAATACTCATGTAAATAAGGTATTTCTGTTATTTTATTTGTAATAAATTAGCGAAAATGGCAAAACTGTTTTCGCTTTGTCATTATGGGGTTTTGTGTGTAGATTGAGGATTTTTATTTAATCAATTTTAGAGTAAGGCTGTAATGTGGAAAAAGTCCAGGGGTCTGAATAGTTTCCAAATGCAATATACACTGCTCAAAAAAATTAAGGGAACACTTAAACAACACAATGTAACTCCAAGTCAATCACACTTCTGTGAAATCAAACTGTCCACTTAGGAAGCAACACTGATTGACAATAAAAAAGTTGTGCAAATGGAATAGACAACAGGTGGAAATTATAGGCAATTAGAAAGACACCCCCAATAAAGAAGTGGTTCTGCAGGTGGTGACCACAGACCACTTCTCAGTTCCTATGCTTCCTGGCTGATGTTTTGGTCACTTTTGAATGCTGGCGGTGCTTTCACTCTAGTGGTAGCATGAGACGGAGTCTACAACCCACACAAGTGGCTCAGGTAGTGCAGCTCATCCAGGATGGCACATCAATGCGAGCTGTGGCAAGAAGGTTTGCTGTGTCTGTCAGCGTAGTGTCCAGAGCATGGAGGCGCTACCAGGAGACAGGCCAGTACATCAGGAGACGTGGAGGAGGCCGTAGGAGGGCAACAACCCAGCAGCAGGACCGCTACCTCCGCCTTTGTGCAAGGAGGAGCAGGAGGAGCACTGCAAGTCCTGCAAAATGACCTCCAGCAAGCCACAAATGTGCATGTGTCTGCTCAAACGGTCAGAAACAGACTCTATGAGGGCCCGACGTCCACAGGTGGGGGTTGTGCTTACAGCCCAACACCGTGCAGGACGTTTGGCATTTGCCAGAGAACACCAAGATTGGCTAATTCGCCACTGGCGCCCTGTGCTCTTCACAGATGAAAGCAGGTTCACATTGAGCACATGTGACAGACGTGACAGTCTGGAGACGCCGTGGAGAACGTTCTGCTGCCTGCAACATCCTCCAGCATGACCGGTTTGGCGGTGGGTCAGTCATGGTGTGGGGTGGCATTTCTTTGGGGGGCCGCACAGCCCTCCATGTGCTCGCCAGAGGTAGCCTGACTGCCATTAGGTACCGAGATGAGATCCTCAGACCCCTTGTGAGACCATATGCTGGTGCGGTTTGCCCTGGGTTCCTCCTAATGCAAGACAATGCTAGACCTCATGTGGCTGGAGTGTGTCAGCAGTTCCTGCAAGAGGAAGGCATTGATGCTATAGACTGGCCCGCCCGTTCCCCAGACCTGAATCCAACTGAGCACATCTGGGACATCATGTCTCGCTCCATCCACCAACGCCACGTTGCACCACAGACTGTCCAGGAGTTGGCGGATGCTTTAGTCCAGGTCTGGGAGGAGATCCCTCAGGAGACCATCCGCCACCTCATCAGGAGCATGCCCAGGCGTTGTAGGGAGGTCATACAGGCACGTGGATGCCACACACACTACTGAGCCTCATTTTGACTTGTTTTAAGGACATTACATCAAAGTTGGATCAGCCTGTAGTGTGGTTTTCCACTTTAATTTTGAGTGTGACTCCAAATCCAGACCTCCATGGGTTGATAAATTTGATTTCCATTGATAATTTTTGTGTGATTTTGTTGTCAGCACATTCAACTATGTAAAGAAAAAAGTATTTAATAAGATTATTTCATTCATTCAGATCTAGGATGTGTTATTTTAGTGTTCCCTTAATTTTTTTGAGCAGTGTATATTAAACTCTGACAGACAGACCTGGGGTTAGGGGGTGAGACTGGGGTTAGGGGGTGAGCCTGGGGTTAGGGGGTGAGACTGGGGTTAGGGGGTGAGCCTGGGGTTAGGGGGTGAGGGGGTGAGACTGGGGTTAGGGGGGGAGACTGGGGTTAGGGGGTGAGACTGGGGTTAGGGGGTGAGACTGGGGTTAGGGGGTGAGACTGAGCCTGGGGTTAGGGGGTGAGACCGAGCCTGGGGTTAGGGGGTGAGACTGAGCCTGGGGTTAGGGGGTGAGACTGAGCCTGGGGTTAGGGGGTGAGACTGGGGTTAGGGGGTGAGACTGGGGTTAGGGGGTGAGACTGAGCCTGGGGTTAGGGGGTGAGACTGAGCCTGGGGTTAGGGTGTGAGACTGGGGTTAGGGGGTGAGACTGGGGTTAGGGGGTGAGACTGAGACTGGGGTTAGGGGGTGAGACTGGGGTTAGGGGGTGAGACTGGGGTTAGGGGGTGAGACTGAGCCTGGGGTTAGGGGGTGAGACTGGGGTTAGGGGGTGAGACTGAGCCTGGGGTTAGGGGGTGAGACTGGGGTTAGGGGGTGAGACTGGGGTTAGGGGGTGAGACTGAGCCTGGGGTTAGGGGGTGAGACCGAGCCTGGGGTTAGGGGGTGAGCCTGGGGTTAGGGGGTGAGCCTGGGGTTAGGGGGTGAGCCTGGGGTTAGGGGGTGAGCCTGGGGTTAGGGGGTGAGCCTGGGGTTAGGGGGTGAGACTGAGCCTGGGGTTAGGGGGTGAGACTGAGCCTGGGGTGAGACTGGGGTTAGGGGGTGAGACTGGGGTTAGGGGGTGAGACTGGGGTTAGGGGGTGAGACTGGGGTTAGGGGGTGAGACTGGGGTTAGGGGGTGAGACTGAGCCTGGGGTTAGGGGGTGAGACTGGGGTTAGGGGGTGAGACTGAGCCTGGGGTTAGGGGGTGAGACTGAGCCTGGGGTTAGGGGGTGAGACTGAGCCTGGGGTTAGGGGGTGAGACTGAGCCTGGGGTTAGGGGGTGAGACTGAGCCTGGGGTTAGGGGGTGAGACTGGGGTTAGGGGGGGAGACTGGGGTTAGGGGGGGAGACTGGGGTTAGGGGGGGAGACTGGGGTTAGGGGGTGAGCCTGGGGTTAGGGGGTGAGACTGAGCCTGGGGTTAGGGGGTGAGACTGGGGTTAGGGGGTGAGCCTGAGACTGGGGTTAGGGGGTGAGACTGGGGTTAGGGGGTGAGCCTGGGGTTAGGGGGTGAGACTGAGGTTAGGGGGTGAGACTGAGCCTGGGGTTAGGGGGTGAGACTGGGGTTAGGGGGTGAGACTGAGCCTGGGGTTAGGGGGTGTGACTGAGCCTGGGGTTAGGGGGTGAGACTGAGCCTGGGGTTAGGGGGTGAGACTGAGCCTGGGGTTAGGGTGTGAGACTGAGCCTGGGGTTAGGGGGTGAGACTGGGGTTAGGGGGTGAGACTGAGCCTGGGGTTAGGGGGTGAGACTGGGGTTAGGGGGTGAGACTGAGCCTGGGGTTAGGGGGTGAGACTGGGGTTAGGGGGTGAGACTGAGCCTGGGGTTAGGGGGTGAGACTGAGCCTGGGGTTAGGGTGAGACTGGGGTTAGGGGGTGAGACTGAGCCTGGGGTTAGGGGGTGTGACTGAGCCTGGGGTTAGGGGGTGTGACTGAGCCTGGGGTTAGGGGGTGAGACTGGGGTTAGGGGGTGAGACTGGGGTTAGGGGGTGAGACTGGGGTTAGGGGGTGAGACTGAGCCTGGGGTTAGGGGGTGAGACTGAGCCTGGGGTTAGGGGGTGAGACTGAGCCTGGGGTTAGGGGGTGAGACTGGGGTTAGGGGGTGAGACTGAGCCTGGGGTTAGGGGGTGAGACTGAGCCTGGGGTTAGGGGGTGAGACTGGGGTTAGGGGGTGAGACTGGGGTTAGGGGGTGAGACTGGGGTTAGGGGGTGAGACTGAGCCTGGGGTGAGGGGGTGAGACTGGGGTTAGGGGGTGAGACTGAGCCTGTGGTTAGGGGGTGAGACTGGGGTTAGGGGGTGAGACTGAGCCTGGGGTTAGGGGGTGAGACTGAGCCTGGGGTTAGGGGGTGAGACTGAGGTTAGGGGGTGAGCCTGGGGTTAGGGGGTGAGACTGAGCCTGGGGTTAGGGGGTGAGCCTGGGGTTAGGGGGTGAGCCTGGGGTTAGGGGGTGAGACTGGGCCTGGGGTTAGGGGGTGAGACTGAGCCTGGGGTTAGGGGGTGTGACTGAGCCTGGGGTTAGGGGGTGAGACTGGGGTTAGGGGGTGAGACTGAGCCTGGGGTTAGGGGGTGAGACTGGGGTTAGGGGGTGAGACTGAGCCTGGGGTTAGGGGGTGAGACTGAGCCTGGGGTTAGGGGGTGAGACTGAGCCTGGGGTTAGGGGGTGAGACTGAGCCTGGGGTTAGGGGGTGAGACTGGGGTTAGGGGGGGAGACTGGGGTTAGGGGGTGAGCCTGGGGTTAGGGGGTGAGACTGGGGTTAGGGGGTGAGACTGAGCCTGGGGTTAGGGGGTGAGCCTGGGGTTAGGGGGTGAGACTGAGCCTGGGGTTAGGGGGTGAGACTGGGGTTAGGGGGTGAGACTGAGCCTGGGGTTAGGGGGGGTGAGACTGAGCCTGGGGTTAGGGGGTGAGACTGGGGTTAGGGGGTGAGACTGAGCCTGGGGTTAGGGGGTGAGACTGAGCCTGGGGTTAGGGGGTGAGACTGAGCCTGGGGTTAGGGGGTGAGACTGGGGTTAGGGGGGGAGACTGGGGTTAGGGGGTGAGCCTGGGGTTAGGGGGTGAGACTGGGGTTAGGGGGTGAGACTGAGCCTGGGGTGAGGGGGTGAGACTGGGGTGAGGGGGTGAGACTGGGGTTAGGGGGTGAGACTGAGGTTAGGGGGTGAGACTGAGCCTGGGGTTAGGGGGTGAGACTGAGCCTGGGGTTAGGGGGTGAGACTGGGGTTAGGGGGTGAGACTGGGGTTAGGGGGTGAGACTGAGCCTGGGGTTAGGGGGTGAGACTGAGCCTGGGGTTAGGGGGTGAGACTGGGGTTAGGGGGTGAGACTGAGCCTGGGGTTAGGGGGTGAGACTGGGGTTAGGGGGTGAGCCTGGGGTTAGGGGGTGAGACTGAGCCTGGGGTTAGGGGGTGAGACTGAGCCTGGGGTTAGGGGGTGAGACTGAGCCTGGGGTTAGGGGGTGAGACTGAGACTGGGGTTAGGGTGAGACTGGGCCTGGGGTTAGGGGGTGAGACTGGGGTTAGGGGGTGAGACTGGGGTTAGGGGGTGAGACTGAGCCTGGGGTTAGGGGGTGTGACTGAGCCTGGGGTTAGGGGGTGTGACTGAGCCTGGGGTTAGGGGGTGAGCCTGGGGTTAGGGGGTGAGACTGGGGTTAGGGGGTGAGACTGAGCCTGGGGTTAGGGGGTGAGACTGGGCCTGGGGTTAGGGGGTGAGCCTGGGGTTAGGGGGTGAGCCTGGGGTTAGGGGGTGAGACTGAGCCTGGGGTTAGGGGGGTGAGACTGGGGTTAGGGGGTGAGACTGGGGTTAGGGGGTGAGACTGGGGTTAGGGGGTGAGACTGAGCCTGGGGTTAGGGGGTGAGACTGAGCCTGGGGTTAGGGGGTGAGACTGGGGTTAGGGGGTGAGACTGAGCCTGGGGTTAGGGGGTGAGACTGAGCCTGGGGTTAGGGGGTGAGACTGGGGTTAGGGGGTGAGACTGGGGTTAGGGGGTGAGACTGGGGTTAGGGGGTGAGACTGGGGTTAGGGGGTGAGACTGAGCCTGGGGTTAGGGGGTGAGACTGAGCCTGGGGTGAGGGGGTGAGACTGGGGTTAGGGGGTGAGACTGAGCCTGTGGTTAGGGGGTGAGACTGAGCCTGGGGTTAGGGGGTGAGACTGAGCCTGGGGTTAGGGGGTGAGACTGGGGTTAGGGGGTGAGACTGAGCCTGGGGTTAGGGGGTGAGACTGAGCCTGGGGTTAGGGGGTGAGACTGAGCCTGGGGTTAGGGGGTGAGACTGAGGTTAGGGGGTGAGCCTGGGGTTAGGGGGTGAGACTGAGCCTGGGGTTAGGGGGTGAGCCTGGGGTTAGGGGGTGAGCCTGGGGTTAGGGGGTGAGACTGGGCCTGGGGTTAGGGGGTGAGACTGAGCCTGGGGTTAGGGGGTGAGACTGAGCCTGGGGTTAGGGGGTGAGACTGGGGTTAGGGGGTGAGACTGAGCCTGGGGTTAGGGGGTGAGACTGAGCCTGGGGTTAGGGGGTGAGACTGAGCCTGGGGTTAGGGGGTGAGACTGGGGTTAGGGGGTGTGACTGAGCCTGGGGTTAGGGGGTGAGACTGAGCCTGGGGTTAGGGGGTGAGACTGGGGTTAGGGGGTGAGACTGGGGTTAGGGGGTGAGACTGAGCCTGGGGTTAGGGGGTGAGACTGAGCCTGGGGTTAGGGGGTGAGACTGAGCCTGGGGTTAGGGGGTGAGACTGGGGTTAGGGGGTGAGACTGGGGTTAGGGGGTGAGACTGAGCCTGGGGTTAGGGGGTGAGACTGAGCCTGGGGTTAGGGGGTGAGACTGAGCCTGGGGTTAGGGGGTGAGACTGAGCCTGGGGTTAGGGGGTGTGACTGGGCCTGGGGTTAGGGGGTGAGACTGAGCCTGGGGTTAGGGGGTGAGACTGAGCCTGGACTGTTCAAGTAGCCTAGTCTAGTGAGGACAGAACCTTTATTTGTATTTATTAGGGATCCCCATTAGTTCCTGCCAAGGCAGCAGCTACTCTTCCTGGGGTTTATGATGGAACCCCATTAGTTCCTGCCAAGGCAGCAGCTACTCTTCCTGGGGTTTATTATGGATCCCCATTAGTTCCTGCCAAGGCAGCAGCTACTCTTCCTGGGGTTTATTATGGATCCCCATTAGTTCCTGCCAAGGCAGCAGCTACTCTTCCTGGGGTTTATTATGGATCCCCATTAGTTCCTGCCAAGGCAGCAGCTACTCTTCCTGAGGTCCAAACATATTAAAGCACTTACATCACATATACAACAGTACATCATATGACATTATTACACCACTACCTATCTACAATACAACATGTTTAATACCACCATACAACAATATCACAATGTGTGCGTATGCATGTGTCTATACCCTATTTTTACTTGTTTTTTTACATCTGATTTTACTGCTTGCATCAGTTACCTGATGTTGAATATAGTTCCATGTAGTCATGGCTCTATGTAGTACTGTGTGCCTCCCATAGTCTGTTCTGGACTTGGGGACTGTGAAGAGACCTCTGGTGGCATGTCTTGTGGGGTATGCATGGGTGTCCGAGCTGTGTGCTAGTAGTTTAAAAAGACAGCTCGGTGCATTCAGCATGCCAACACTTCTTACAAAAACAAGCAGTGATGAAGTCAATCTCTCCTCTACTTTGAGCCAGGAGAGACTGACATGCATGTCATTAATGTTAGCTCTCCGTGTACTTTTAAGGGCCAGACGTGCTGCCCTGTTCTGAGCCAACTGTAATTTTCCCAAGTCCCTCTTTGTGGCACCTGACCACACTACTGAACAGTAGTCTAGGTGTGACAAAACTAGGGCCTGTAGGACCTGCCTTGTTGATAGTGTTGTTAAGAAGGTACACTTTATTATAGACAGACTTCTCCCCATCTTAGCTACTGTTGAATCAATATGTTTAGACCATGACAGTTTACAATCCAGGGTTACTCCAAGCAGTTTAGTCTTTTCAATTTGCTCAATTTCCACATTATTCATTACGAGATGTAGTTGAGGTTTAGGGTTTAATGAATGATTTCACTCAAATACAATGCTTTTAGTTTTGTTAATATTCAGGACTAACTTCTTCCTTGCCACCCATTCTGAAACTAACTGCAGCTCTTTGTTAAGTGTTGCAGTTATTTCAGTTGCTGTAGTAGCTGACGTGTATAGTGTTGAGTCATCCACATACATAGACACACAGGCTTTACTCAAAGCCAGTGGCATGTCATTAGTAAAGATTGATAAAAATAAGGGGCCTAGACAGCTGCCCTGGGGAATTCCTGATTCTACCTGGATTATGTTGGAGAGGCTTCCATTAAAGAACACCCTCTGTGTTCTGTTAGACAAGTAACTCTTTATCCACAATATAGCAGGGGGTGTAAAGCTATGATCAATAATGTCAAAAGCCGCACTGAAGTCTAACAAAACAGCCCCCACAATCTTTTTATCATCAATTTCTCTCAGCCAATCATCAGTCATTTGTGTAAGTGCTGTGCTTGTTGAATGTCCTTCTCTATAAACATGCTGAAAGTTTGTTGTCAATTTCTTTACTGTAAAATAGCGTTGTATCTGGTCAAACACCATTTTATCCAAAAGTTTACTAAGGGTTGGTAACAGGCTGATTGGTCGGCTGTTTGAGCCAGTAAAGGGGGCTTTACTATTCTTAGGTAGCAGAATGAATTTTGCTTCCCTCCAGGCCTGAGGGCACACACTTTCTAGTAGGCTTAAATTGAAAATATGACAAATAGGAGTGGCAATATCGTCCGCTATTATCCTCAGCAATTTTCCATCCAAGTTGTCAGACCCCGGTGGCTTGTCATTGTTAACAGACAACAATACTTTTTCACCTCTTCCACACTCACTTTACGGAATTCAAAATTACAACGCTTGTCTTTCATAATTTGGTCAGATATACTTGGTTGCTGGCATGTCATACCTACATTTGCTAATCTTGCCAATGAAAAAAGTATTAAAGTAGTTGGCAATATCAGTTGGCTTTGTGATGAATGAGCCATCTGATTCAGTGAATGATGGAGCTGAGTTTGCCTTTTTTCCCAAAATTTAATTTAAGGCGCTCCAAAGCTTTTTACTATCATTCATATATATTCATTCAAAAAAAATTGTTTTAAGTGAAATATTAGCTTTTGTCTGAAGCTGAAAGACAGGAAATTCCTATGCTAATTTCACCTATGCACTAACAAGGCTTTTCAGCATAAGCAGCTTGACTACTGCTAGAGTACTGTAGCTTTATTGATCTACTGTACTTCAACAACAGATGTACTCACATTGGATGAGTTGATTAGGATTCAAACCTTCTCTCAAACAGCCTAATACATTCTCTTAGAATAGATTTACCCCATTAATGTACTTGGTATTGTAAAGGTGTTTTTTCATGTAAGACATCATCCCATTCCACTCATTTATGAGGTGTCCCAGACACAGATTGAGCCTTGTCCTTGACTATAAAGCCAGATCAATGGAAAATCTCCAGACAAATGTCTTTCTAGTCCAGAACTAGGTGTAGTCTGTGAAACCACTCCTTAACCCTACATGTGACCTAGCCTAATACATAGGCCTTCTCAGATGGGAAATGGATAAGGTAGTTGACAGCTTTTCAACATATTTTGAACCTAGAAAGTGTTTGAACACATGGCAAGTGACTGGGCTGAGCGGGAACTGTGCTTCCGTAGAGGAAGGGGGGCTAGCAGGCCAGAGGGTTAGGGTTAGGGTTAACCCTAGCAGGCCAGAGGGTTAGGGTTAGGGTTAACCCTAGCAGGCCAGAGGGTTAGGGTTAGGGTTAGGGTTAACCCTAGCAGGCCAGAGGTGGATGAACGTAGTGAGCGGGAACTGTGCTTCCGTAGAGGTAGGGGGGCTAGCAGGCCAGAGGGTTAGGGTTAGGGTTAACCCTAGCAGGCCAGAGGTGGATGAACGTAGTGGCACATGGCAAGTGTTTGCAGAAGAAACAAATATGTTGTTGTTGAAGAGTCGGTGCTGTATTTGTAATGGGAATCAGGCTCCCGAGTTCCCGGAGTGCCCTGTTATGTAATGGGAATCAGGCTCTGAGTTCCCGGAGTGCCCTGTTATGTAATGGGAATCAGGCTCCCGAGTTCCCGGAGTGCCCTGTTATGTAATGGGAATCACGCTCCCGAGTTCCCGGAGTGCCCTGTTATGTAATGGGAATCACGCTCCCGAGTTCCCGGAGTGCCCTGTTATGTAATGGGAATCACGCTCCCGAGTTCCCGGAGTGCCCTGTTATGTAATGGGAATCACGCTCCCGAGTTCCCGGAGTGCCCTGTTATGTAATGGAATCAGGCTCCCGAGTTCCCAGAGTGCCCTGTTATGTAATGGGAATCACGCTCCCGAGTTCCCGGAGTGCCCTGTTATGTAATGGGAATCAGGCTCCCGAGTTCCCGGAGTGCCCTGTTATGTAATGGGAATCAGGCTCCAGAGTTCCCTGTTATGTAATGGGAATCAGGCTCCCGAGTTCCCGGAGTGCCCTGTTATGTAATGGGAATCAGGCTCCCGAGTTCCCGGAGTGCCCTGTTATATAATGGGAATCAGGCTCCCGAGTTCCTGGAGTGCCCTGTTATGTAATGGGAATCACGCTCCCGAGTTCAATCTAGGTAACATCAGACCAGATAACCTTGTTTGTCATGGTCAGAGTCGTTTAGGTGCCTCTTGGCAAACTCCAAGCGGGCTGAACTCTGGAGCTCTGTCAAAGTGATCATCGGGTTCTTGGTCACCTCCCTGACAAAGGCCCTTCTCCCCCGATTGCTCAGTTTGGCCGGGCGGACAGCTCTAGGAAGAGTCTTGGTGGTTCCAAACTTCTTCTATTTAAGAATGGAGGAGGCCACTGTGTTCTTGGGGACCTTCAATGCTGCATACATTTTTTGGTACCCTTCCCCAGATCTGTGCCTCAACACAATCCTGTCTCGGAGCTCTACGGACAATTCCTTCGACCTCATGGCTTGGTTTTTGCTCTGACATGAAATGTCAACTGTGGGATGTTATATAGACAGGTGTGTGCCTTTTCAAATTGAATTTATCTCAGGTGGACTCCAATCAAGTTGTAGAAACATCTCAAGGAAAATCAAAAATCAATGGAAACAGGATTGACCTGAGCAAAATTACGAGATTCATAGCAAAGGGTCTGCATACTTATGTAAATAAGGTATCTGTTTTTTATTTCTAATACATTTGCAAAAATGGCTAAACCTGTTTTCGCTTTGTCATCATGGGACTGATAAATGCAGAAAATTAAAATTAAAATTCTACCACAGCGACCATGTTATTTTTGGGAAGCATATTTGGTTATGAGTTCGGACATATGAAGTTTCTCTGTGACGACTACTTCTAAGACGCATACATTCAGTTGCTCCGAACTCACTTCACTTTGACTAAGGAGAGAGGCACTCTCGGCTGGTGCTAGCACATGCTAAGATTAAATACACTGCTGGAACAACAATTAAGGTGTTTACATGTCCTATTAATTGGAAAGACTGCTCAGAAAACCAGGTGTTTTAATCGGTGTTTGCTTCCTTAGAGTTTGAGCTGATGTCTATTAAGATAAGCAGAGTAAGGTGTTTCCATGACTACAGCATAATCTGCCTACTGCCATAATCAGTTTAATATCAAATTATTACTGTGCATGTAAACGTACTGACTGATGGAAATAAAATGCTAGGACACCGACGTCTTGCTATCAGACAAGCTAAAGAAGTTATTTGCCAGCTACTAAGGACTGTGGGCTCTCCTTCTCCGTGGCCGACGTGAGTAAGACATTTAAAGGCGTTAACCCTCGCAAGGCTGCCGGCCCAGACGGCATCCCTAGCCGCGTCCTCAGAGCATGCGCAGGCTAGCTGGCTGGTGTGTTTACGGACATAGTCAATCTCTCCCTTTCCCAGTCTGCTGTCCCCACATGCTTCAAGATGGCCACCATTGTTCCTGTACCCAAGAATGCAAAGGTAACTGAACTAAATGACTATCGCCCCGTAGTACTCACTTCTGTCATCATGAAGTGCTTTGAGAGACTAGTCAAGGATAATTTCACCTCTACCTTACCTGTCACCCTAGACCCACTTCAATTTGCTTACTGCCTCAATAGATCCATAGACGATGCAATCGCCATCACACTGCACACTGCCCTATCCCATCTGGACAAGAGGAATACCTATGTAAGAATGCTGTTAATTGACTATAGCTCAGCATTCAACACCATAGTACCCTCCAAGCTCATCATTAAGCTCGAGGCCCTGGGTCTGAACCCCGCCCTGTGCAACTGGGTCCTGGACTTCCTGACGGGCCGCCCCCAGGTGGTGAAGGTAGGAAACAACATCTCCACTTCGCTGATCCTCAACACTGGGGCCCTACAAGGGTGTGTGCTCAGCCCCCTCCTGTACTCCCTGTTCACCCATGACTGCGTAGCCAAGCACGCTTCCAACTCAATCATCAAGTTTGCAGACGACACAACAGTAGTAGGCTTGATTACCAACAACGATTAGACAGCCTACAGGGAGGAGGTGAGGGCTCTGGGAGTGTGGTGTCAGGAAAATAACCTCTCACTCAACGTCAACAAAACAAAGGAGATGATCGTGGACTTCAGGAAACAGCAGAGGGAGCACCCCACATCGACAGGACCGCAGTGGAGAAGGTAGAAAGTTTTAAGTTCCTCAGCGTACATATCACTGACAAACTGATTGTTAAACAGCCATCACTAGCACAGAGAGGCTGCTGCCTACATACAGACTTGAAAATCACTGGCCACTTTAATAAATGGAACACTAGTCACTTTAATAATGTTTACATATCTTGCATTACCCATCTCATATGTATATATTGTTTTCTATTGTGGGGATTTATTATTCTCATAAATGTTTGTGATGAATAACTTAGAAGGAATGCATTAATGATAAGCATAGGTTTGTACTATACTGATATAAATTGTTTCACATAACAGGCTGTGATTCATGTGAGGAACGTTAGGGGGTAAGATGAGATAAGAACTTGTGTCTCAAAATACTAGACTACACTGCTTCTTTGATCTGTGAACCGTCCAAGGACATGGGTACTGCAAAAAGTGCTGACTCTACAGGTTATTATGATAGCAACGTATACCTGGCAACAGGCATATCTCCCGAGTGGCGCAGTGGTCTAAGGCATAGCTGTGCCACTAGAGATCCTGGTTCGTATCCAGGCTCTGTCGTAGCCGGCCGCGACCGGGAGACCCATTGGGCGGCGCACAATTGGACCAGCGTCGTCCAGGGTAGGGGAGGGAATGGCTGGCAGGGATGTAGCAACGCCAGGGTTGTGGGTTCGCCAGGGTTGTGGGTTCAATTCCCACGGGGGGCCAGTATGAAAAAATAATAAATAAATAAATAATGTATGCACTCACTAACTGTAAGTCGCTCTGGATAAGAGCGTCTGCTAAATGACTAAAATGTAATGTAAATGTAAACAGTGTGCAACAAGGAACGGTGGAGCGCCAATGACCACCATAATTTGCAAATATATTCATTAAAAATCCTACAATGTGATTTTCTGGATTTTTTTTCTCATTTTGTCTGTCATAGTTGATGTGTACCTATGATGAAAATTACAGGCCTCTCTCATCTTTTTAAGTGGGAGAACTTGCACAATTGGTGGCTGACTAAATACTTTTTTCCCCCACTGTATCTTGCATTACCCATCTCATATGTATATATTGTATTCTATACTATCTTAATAATGTTTACATATCTTGCATTACCCATCTCATATGTATATACTGTATTCTATACTATCTTAATAATGTTTACATATCTTGCATTACCCATCTCATATGTATATACTGTATTCTATACTATCTATTGCATCTTAGCCTATGCTGCTCTGATAATGACATTGCTCATCCATATATTTATATATTCTTATTCCATTCCTTTACTTAGATTTGTGTGTATTAGGTATTGGTTGTGGAACTGTTAGATATTACTGGTTAGATATTACTGCACTGTCGGAACTAGAAGCACAAGCCTTTCGCTCCACTCGCAACAACATCTGCTAATCATGTGTATGTGACCAATACATTTGATTTGATTTAGAAGCAAGAGGAAAGAATGTTAATGAATGCCTTATTGCTTAACATTGGTCACAAATGTGTTTGTCCGTAAGCCCAGGGCTTTGGAATACAAGTGTGAATCATCAGCTGAGGGCGGAGCTTAGCCCAGGGTTGAATCATCAGCTGAGGGCGGAGTTTAGCCCAGGGCGGAGTTTAGCCCAGGGTTGAATCATCAGCTGAGGGCGGAGCTTAGCCCAGGGTTGAATCATCAGCTGAGGGCGGAGCTTAGCCCAGGGTGGAATCATCAGCTGAGGGCGGAGTTTAGCCCAGGGTTGAATCATCAGCTGAGGGCGGAGTTTAGCCCAGGGTTGAATCATCAGCTGAGGGCGGAGTTTAGCCCAGGGTTGAATCATCAGCTGAGGGCGGAGTTTAGCCCAGGGTTGAATCATCAGCTGAGGGCGGAGTTTAGCCCAGGGCGGAGTTTAGCCCAGGGTTGAATCATCAGCTGAGGGCGGAGCTTAGCCCAGGGTTGAATCATCAGCTGAGGGCGGAGCTTAGCCCAGGGTGGAATCATCAGCTGAGGGCGGAGTTTAGCCCAGGGTTGAATCATCAGCTGAGGGCGGAGTTTAGCCCAGGGTTGAATCATCAGCTGAGGGCGGAGTTTAGCCCAGGGTTGAATCATCAGCTGAGGGCGGAGTTTAGCCCAGGGTTGAATCATCAGCTGAGGGCGGAGTTTAGCCCAGGGCGGAGTTTAGCCCAGGGTTGAATCATCAGCTGAGGGCGGAGCTTAGCCCAGGGTTGAATCATCAGCTGAGGGCGGAGTTTAGACCAGGGTTAACAAACGCTTGTGTGAACACTGGATAAGCTAGCCCAAAGCCATTCTTAGATATTATAACCGCGATTATAACCGCGATTGATAATAGACAGTACTGTGCAGCCGTCTTCATCGACCTGGCCAAGGCTTTCGACTCTGTCAACCACCGCATTCTTATTGGCAGACTAAATAGCCTTGGTTTCTCAAATGACTGCCTCGCCTGGTTCACCAACTACTTCTCAGATAGAGTTCAGTGTGTCAAATCGGAGGGCCTGTTGTCTGGACCTATGGCAGTCTCTATGGGGGTGCCACAGGGTTCAATTCTTGGGCCGACTCTTTTCTCTGTGTATATCAATGACGTCGCTCTTGCTGCTGGTGACTCTCAGATCCACCTCTACGCAGACGACACCATTTTGTATACATCTGGCCCTTCATTGGACACTGTGTTAACAAACCTCCAAACGAGCTTCAATTCCATACAACACTCCTTCAGTAGCCTCCAACTGCTCTTAAACACTAGTAAAACTAAATGCAAGCTCTTCAACCGAACGCTGCTTGCATTCACCCACCCGACTAGAATCACTACTCTCGACGGGTCTGACCTAGAGTATGTGGACAACTACAAATACCTAGGTGTCTGGTTAGACTGTAAACTCTCCTTCCAGACTCACATTAAGAATCTACAATCCAAAGTTACATCTAGAATCGGCTTCCTATTTCGCAACAAAGCCTCCTTCACTCATGCTGCCAAACATGCCCTCGTAAAACTGACTATCCTACCGATCCTTGACTTCGGCGATGTCATTTACAAAATAGCCTCCAACACTCTACTCAGCAAATTGGATGTAGTCTATCACAGTGCCATCCGTTTTGTCTCCAAAGCCCCATACACTACCCACCACTGTGACCTGTACGCTCTTGTTGGCTGGTCCTCACTACATGTTCGTCGTCAAACCCACTGGCTCCAGGCCATCTATAAATCACTGCTAGGCAAATCCCTGCCTTATCTTAGCTCATTGGTCACCATAGCAGTACCCACCCGTAGTCTGCGCTCCAGCAGGTATATCTCACTGGTCATTCCCAAAGCCAACACCTCCTTTGGCCGCCATTCCTTCCAGTTCTCTGCTGCCAATGACTGGAACGAATTGCAAAAATCTCTGAAGCTGGAGACTCTTATCTCCCTCACTAACTTTAAGCATCAGTTGTCAGAGCACCTTACCGATCACTGCACCTGTACACAGCCCATCTGAAATTAGCCCACCCAACTACCTCATCCCTATATTGTTATTTATTTTGCTCTTTTGCACCCCAGTATCTCTATTTGCACATAATCTCTTGCACATCTAGCATTCCAGTGTTAATACTATTGTAATTATTTTGCACTATAGCCTATTTATTGCCTTACCTCCATAACTTGCTACATTTGCACACACTGTATATATATTTTCTGTTGTATTTTTGACTTTATGTTTTTTTACCCCATATGTAACTCTGTGTTGTTTTTATTGCACTGCTTTGCTTTATCTTGGCCAGGTCGCAGTTGTAAATGAGAACTTGTTCTCAACTGGCTTACCTGGTTAAATAAAGGTGAAATAAATAAAATAAAAAATAGCCTGGGGTTAGCAACAATGCAGTGTGAAAAGGCCTTTTAACATGCATTGCTGGCTATCATCTCGTCTATAATATACGATGTATGGCCAGAAAATGTCCCTAAATATGCTAAGGAGTGGCGTGGTCGATGGCTGCTTTCAGGACAAAAACAACTATTTTATGTTTAGGCCTACCCACCCCCCAAGACATTACTAGAGGAGTAGGGAAAAGTTATCGACTTTTGACTTTTCTGTGATCCACTAATATGTCTGCCACAGCTGACGCAGGCACGCTGATTCTGAACCACATGGCATGACGTACTGCTTGATGTGTATAGCAACGCAGTCTAGGAAGCAGTTTTATAGAGTTAGTATTCAACATCAGAAGAGACATGTCTCAGTTACAAACAAGGTTCTTTACGGACAACAAAAAGTAAGTATTTATTGCTGAATTGTGAAGATAGCCAGTTAGCTTTCTCTTTTGCCAGTAAGCTAGCTAGCTAACTTGCTAGCGAGCATGAAGGAGAACTCTATGGGAGTGTTAGCCATGCTGTTGTTAATCATATTGTATCCTTAGCTGGCGAGCTGCATAAAGGTGCTTCGACAATGTTGACTTATTGAAGTTAGTGTTAGCTAGTTTGACCAGGGGAGATTGTGAATACAAATCCTATGGGTTGTTATGTGTGCTAGCCTAGCTGATAACTACAACAAGTTTGACGTTACCTAGCCAACGGTCTATTTGTCTGTTAGCAGTGACTTAGTCATGTTGAGTTATTTATATAACAACCTACCAACGTTGTCCCTCAGATATTCCGTAGATGACGTCCCTTTCTCCATCCCTGCTGCCTCAGAGGTGCAGGAACTCAGCAACGTCATCAACAAGCTGCTGGAAGCTAAGCATGGTGAGAATAGAGTTTACAATGGTGCTTTCCTTTCCTTCCTCGTTGGGGTTTAATGGTGCTTTCCTTTCCTTCCTCGTTGGGGTTTAATGGTGGTTGGCATTCAATATAATGTTGCATTACAGCCACCAACTGTATATCTACTTCATCTGTTCAAAAAATGTAACTAGAAATAAACACAACCCCCAAACCTCACCCCAAACTAAATATACTACACTACCTACCCTTGCCCACTATCTATACTACAGAGTTCAGGTCCCTTAGCCCACTATCTATACTACAGAGTTCAGGTCCCTTAGCCCACTATCTATACTACAGAGTTCAGGTCCCTTAGCCCACTATCTATACTACAGAGTTCAGGTCCCTTAGCCCACTATCTATACTACAGAGTTCAGGTCCCTTAGCCCACTATCTATACTACAGAGTTCAGGTCCCTTAGCCCACTATCTATACTACAGAGGTCAGGTCCCTTAGCCCACTATCTATACTACAGAGTTCAGGTCCCTTAGCCCACTATCTATACTACAGAGTTCAGGTCCCTTAGCCCACTATCTATACTACAGAGTTCAGGTCCCTTAGCCCACTATCTATACTACAGAGTTCAGGTCCCTTAGCCTGAGCATTCCCTCCCTCTCCACCCTGGCCCTTCTCAATACCTCTGCATACAGAACACCCTGGCCCCTTCTCAATGCCTCTGCATATATAAACACCCTGGCCCCTTCTCAATACCTCTGCATACAGAACACCCTGGCCCCTTCTCAATGCCTCTGCATATATAAACACCCTGGCCCCTTCTCAATACCTCTGCATACAGAACACCCTGGCCCCTTCTCAATACCTCTGCATACAGAACACCCTGGCCCCTTCTCAATGCCTCTGCATATATAAACACCCCGGCCCCTTCTCAATACCTCTGCATACAGAACACCCTGGCCCCTTCTCAATGCCTCTGCATATATAAACACCCTGGCCCCTTCTCAATGCCTCTGCATACAGAACACCCTGGCCCCTTCTCAATACCTCTGCATACAGAACACCCTGGCCCCTTCTCAATACCTCTGCATACAGAACACCCTGGCCCCTTCTCAATGCCTCTGCATACAGAACACCCTGGCCCCTTCTCAATACCTCTGCATATATAAACACCCTGGCCCCTTCTCAATACCTCTGCATACAGAACACCCTGGCCCCTTCTCAATGCCTCTGCATACAGAACACCCTGGCCCCTTCTCAATACCTCTGCATATATAAACACCCTGGCCCCTTCTCAATGCCTCTGCATATATAAACACCCTGGCCCCTTCTCAATACCTCTGCATACAGAACACCCTGGCCCCTTCTCAATACCTCTGCATATATAAACACCCTGGCCCCTTCTCAATACCTCTGCATACAGAACACCCTGGCCCCTTCTCAATGCCTCTGCATACAGAACACCCTGGCCCCTTCTCAATACCTCTGCATATATAAACACCCTGGCCCCTTCTCAATGCCTCTGCATATATAAACACCCTGGCCCCTTCTCAATACCTCTGCATACAGAACACCCTGGCCCCTTCTCAATACCTCTGCATACAGAACACCCTGGCCCCTTCTCAATACCTCTGCATACAGAACACCCTGGCCCCTTCTCAATACCTCTGCATACAGAACACCCTGGCCCCTTCTCAATACCTCTGCATACAGAACACCCTGGCCCCTTCTCAATGCCTCTGCATACAGAACACCCTGGCCCCTTCTCAATACCTCTGCATATATAAACACCCTGGCCCCTTCTCAATACCTCTGCATACAGAACACCCTGGCCCCTTCTCAATGCCTCTGCATACAGAACACCCTGGCCCCTTCTCAATACCTCTGCATACAGAACACCCTGGCCCCTTCTCAATACCTCTGCATATATAAACACCCTGGCCCCTTCTCAATGCCTCTGCATACAGAACACCCTGGCCCCTTCTCAATGCCTCTGCATATATAAACACCCTGGCCCCTTCTCAATGCCTCTGCATATATAAACACCCTGGCCCCTTCTCAATGCCTCTGCATATATAAACACCCTGGCCCCTTCTCAATGCCTCTGCATATATAAACACAGCACAGCATCAGGGCCAGACTCTCCTCCCTCCAGCCACCTCACAGCACAGCATCAGGGCCAGACTCTCCTCCCTCCAGCCACCTCATAGCACAGCATCAGGGCCAGACTCTCCTCCCTCCAGCCACCTCACAGCACAGCATCAGGGCCAGACTCTCCTCCCTCCAGCCACCTCATAGCACAGCATCAGGGCCAGACTCTCCTCCCTCCAGCCACCTCACAGCATCAGGGCCAGACTCTCCTCCCTCCAGCCACCTCACAGCACAGCATCAGGGCCAGACTCTCCTCCCTCCAGCCACCTCACAGCACAGCATCAGGGCCAGACTCTCCTCCCTCCAGCCACCTCACAGCACAGCATCAGGGCCAGACTCTCCTCCCTCCAGCCACCTCACAGCATCAGGGCCAGACTCTCCTCCCTCCAGCCACCTCATAGCACAGCATCAGGGCCAGACTCTCCTCCCTCCAGCCACCTCATAGCACAGCATCAGGGCCAGACTCTCCTCCCTCCAGCCACCTCATAGCACAGCATCAGGGCCAGACTCTCCTCCCTCCAGCCACCTCATAGCACAGCATCAGGGCCAGACTCTCCTCCCTCCAGCCACCTCATAGCACAGCATCAGGGCCAGACTCTCCTCCCTCCAGCCACCTCATAGCACAGCATCAGGGCCAGACTCTCCTCCCTCCAGCCACCTCATAGCACAGCATCAGGGCCAGACTCTCCTCCCTCCAGCCACCTCACAGCACAGCATCAGGGCCAGACTCTCCTCCCTCCAGCCACCTCACAGCACAGCATCAGGGCCAGACTCTCCTCCCTCCAGCCACCTCACAGCACAGCATCAGGGCCAGACTCTCCTCCCTCCAGCCACCTCACAGCATCAGGGCCAGACTCTCCTCCCTCCAGCCACCTCATAGCACAGCATCAGGGCCAGACTCTCCTCCCTCCAGCCACCTCATAGCACAGCATCAGGGCCAGACTCTCCTCCCTCCAGCCACCTCATAGCACAGCATCAGGGCCAGACTCTCCTCCCTCCAGCCACCTCATAGCACAGCATCAGGGCCAGACTCTCCTCCCTCCAGCCACCTCATAGCACAGCATCAGGGCCAGACTCTCCTCCCTCCAGCCACCTCACAGCACAGCATCAGGGCCAGACTCTCCTCCCTCCAGCCACCTCATAGCACAGCATCAGGGCCAGACTCTCCTCCCTCCAGCCACCTCATAGCACAGCATCAGGGCCAGACTCTCCTCCCTCCAGCCACCTCACAGCACAGCATCAGGGCCAGACACTCCTCCCTCGGGGCACAGCATCAGGGCCAGACTCTCCTCCCTCCAGCCCTCGGGGCACAGCATCAGGGCCAGACTCTCCTCCCTCCAGCCACCTCATAGCACAGCATCAGGGCCAGACTCTCCTCCCTCCAGCCACCTCATAGCACAGCATCAGGGCCAGACTCTCCTCCCTCCAGCCACCTCATAGCACAGCATCAGGGCCAGACTCTCCTCCCTCCAGCCACCTCATAGCACAGCATCAGGGCCAGACTCTCCTCCCTCCAGCCCTCGGGGCACAGCATCAGGGCCAGACTCTCCTCCCTCCAGCCCTCGGGGCACAGCATCAGGGCCAGACTCTCCTCCCTCCAGCCACCTCACAGCACAGCATCAGGGCCAGACTCTCCTCCCTCCAGCCACCTTACAGCACAGCATCAGGGCCAGACTCTCCTCCCTCCAGCCACCTCATAGCACAGCATCAGGGCCAGACTCTCCTCCCTCCAGCCACCTCATAGCACAGCATCAGGGCCAGACTCTCCTCCCTCCAGCCACCTCACAGCATCAGGGCCAGACTCTCCTCCCTCCAGCCACCTCATAGCACAGCATCAGGGCCAGACTCTCCTCCCTCCAGCCACCTCACAGCACAGCATCAGGGCCAGACTCTCCTCCCTCCAGCCACCTCACAGCACAGCATCAGGGCCAGACTCTCCTCCCTCCAGCCACCTCACAGCACAGCATCAGGGCCAGACTCTCCTCCCTCCAGCCACCTCACAGCACAGCATCAGGGCCAGACTCTCCGCCCTCCAGCCACCTCACAGCACAGCATCAGGGCCAGACTCTCCTCCCTCCAGCCACCTCATAGCACAGCATCAGGGCCAGACTCTCCTCCCTCCAGCCACCTCACAGCACAGTTTCAGGGCCAGACTCTCCTCCCTCCAGCCACCTCATAGCACAGCATCAGGGCCAGACTCTCCTCCCTCCAGCCACCTCACAGCACAGCATCAGGGCCAGATTCTCCTCCCTCCAGCCACCTCACAGCACAGCATCAGGGCCAGACTCTCCTCTCTCCAGCCACCTCACAGCACAGCATCAGGGCCAGACTCTCCTCCCTCCAGCCACCTCACAGCACAGCATCAGGGCCAGACTCTCCTCCCTCCAGCCACCTCACAGCACAGCATCAGGGCCAGACTCTCCTCCCTCCAGCCACCTCATAGCACAGCATCAGGGCCAGACTCTCCTCCCTCCAGCCACCTCATAGCACAGCATCAGGGCCAGACTCTCTTCCCTCCAGCCACCTCACAGCACAGCATCAGGGCCAGACTCTCCTCCCTCCAGCCACCTCACAGCACAGCATCAGGGCCAGACTCTCCTCCCTCCAGCCACCTCACAGCACAGCATCAGGGCCAGACTCTCCTTCCTCCAGCCACCTCACAGCACAGCATCAGGGCCAGACTCTCCTCCCTCCAGCCACCTCACAGCATCAGGGCCAGACTCTCCTCCAGCCACCTCACAGCACAGCATCAGGGCCAGACTCTCCTCCCTCCAGCCACCTCATAGCACAGCATCAGGGCCAGACTCTCCTCCCTCCAGCCACCTCACAGCATCAGGGCCAGACTCTTCTCCAGCCACCTCACAGCACAGCATCAGGGCCAGACTCTCCGCCCTCCAGCCACCTCATAGCACAGCATCAGGGCCAGACTCTCCTCCCTCCAGCCACCTCATAGCACAGCATCAGGGCCAGACTCTCCTCCCTCCAGCCCTCGGGGCACAGCATCAGGGCCAGACTCTCCTCCCTCCAGCCCTCGGGGCACAGCATCAGGGCCAGACTCTCCTCCCTCCAGCCACCTCACAGCATCAGGGCCAGACTCTCCTCCCTCCAGCCACCTCATAGCACAGCATCAGGGCCAGACTCTCCTCCCTCCAGCCACCTCATAGCACAGCATCAGGGCCAGACTCTCCTCCCTCCAGCCACCTCATAGCACAGCATCAGGGCCAGACTCTCCTCCCTCCAGCCACCTCATAGCACAGCATCAGGGCCAGACTCTCCTCCCTCCAGCCACCTCATAGCACAGCATCAGGGCCAGACTCTCCTCCCTCCAGCCACCTCATAGCACAGCATCAGGGCCAGACTCTCCTCCCTCCAGCCACCTCATAGCACAGCATCAGGGCCAGACTCTCCTCCCTCCAGCCACCTCACAGCACAGCATCAGGGCCAGACTCTCCTCCCTCCAGCCACCTCACAGCACAGCATCAGGGCCAGACTCTCCTCCCTCCAGCCACCTCACAGCACAGCATCAGGGCCAGACTCTCCTCCCTCCAGCCACCTCACAGCATCAGGGCCAGACTCTCCTCCCTCCAGCCACCTCATAGCACAGCATCAGGGCCAGACTCTCCTCCCTCCAGCCACCTCATAGCACAGCATCAGGGCCAGACTCTCCTCCCTCCAGCCACCTCATAGCACAGCATCAGGGCCAGACTCTCCTCCCTCCAGCCACCTCATAGCACAGCATCAGGGCCAGACTCTCCTCCCTCCAGCCACCTCATAGCACAGCATCAGGGCCAGACTCTCCTCCCTCCAGCCACCTCACAGCACAGCATCAGGGCCAGACTCTCCTCCCTCCAGCCACCTCATAGCACAGCATCAGGGCCAGACTCTCCTCCCTCCAGCCACCTCATAGCACAGCATCAGGGCCAGACTCTCCTCCCTCCAGCCACCTCACAGCACAGCATCAGGGCCAGACACTCCTCCCTCGGGGCACAGCATCAGGGCCAGACTCTCCTCCCTCCAGCCCTCGGGGCACAGCATCAGGGCCAGACTCTCCTCCCTCCAGCCACCTCATAGCACAGCATCAGGGCCAGACTCTCCTCCCTCCAGCCACCTCATAGCACAGCATCAGGGCCAGACTCTCCTCCCTCCAGCCACCTCATAGCACAGCATCAGGGCCAGACTCTCCTCCCTCCAGCCACCTCATAGCACAGCATCAGGGCCAGACTCTCCTCCCTCCAGCCCTCGGGGCACAGCATCAGGGCCAGACTCTCCTCCCTCCAGCCCTCGGGGCACAGCATCAGGGCCAGACTCTCCTCCCTCCAGCCACCTCACAGCACAGCATCAGGGCCAGACTCTCCTCCCTCCAGCCACCTTACAGCACAGCATCAGGGCCAGACTCTCCTCCCTCCAGCCACCTCATAGCACAGCATCAGGGCCAGACTCTCCTCCCTCCAGCCACCTCATAGCACAGCATCAGGGCCAGACTCTCCTCCCTCCAGCCACCTCACAGCATCAGGGCCAGACTCTCCTCCCTCCAGCCACCTCATAGCACAGCATCAGGGCCAGACTCTCCTCCCTCCAGCCACCTCACAGCACAGCATCAGGGCCAGACTCTCCTCCCTCCAGCCACCTCACAGCACAGCATCAGGGCCAGACTCTCCTCCCTCCAGCCACCTCACAGCACAGCATCAGGGCCAGACTCTCCTCCCTCCAGCCACCTCACAGCACAGCATCAGGGCCAGACTCTCCGCCCTCCAGCCACCTCACAGCACAGCATCAGGGCCAGACTCTCCTCCCTCCAGCCACCTCATAGCACAGCATCAGGGCCAGACTCTCCTCCCTCCAGCCACCTCACAGCACAGTTTCAGGGCCAGACTCTCCTCCCTCCAGCCACCTCATAGCACAGCATCAGGGCCAGACTCTCCTCCCTCCAGCCACCTCACAGCACAGCATCAGGGCCAGATTCTCCTCCCTCCAGCCACCTCACAGCACAGCATCAGGGCCAGACTCTCCTCTCTCCAGCCACCTCACAGCACAGCATCAGGGCCAGACTCTCCTCCCTCCAGCCACCTCACAGCACAGCATCAGGGCCAGACTCTCCTCCCTCCAGCCACCTCACAGCACAGCATCAGGGCCAGACTCTCCTCCCTCCAGCCACCTCATAGCACAGCATCAGGGCCAGACTCTCCTCCCTCCAGCCACCTCATAGCACAGCATCAGGGCCAGACTCTCTTCCCTCCAGCCACCTCACAGCACAGCATCAGGGCCAGACTCTCCTCCCTCCAGCCACCTCACAGCACAGCATCAGGGCCAGACTCTCCTCCCTCCAGCCACCTCACAGCACAGCATCAGGGCCAGACTCTCCTTCCTCCAGCCACCTCACAGCACAGCATCAGGGCCAGACTCTCCTCCCTCCAGCCACCTCACAGCATCAGGGCCAGACTCTCCTCCAGCCACCTCACAGCACAGCATCAGGGCCAGACTCTCCTCCCTCCAGCCACCTCATAGCACAGCATCAGGGCCAGACTCTCCTCCCTCCAGCCACCTCACAGCATCAGGGCCAGACTCTTCTCCAGCCACCTCACAGCACAGCATCAGGGCCAGACTCTCCGCCCTCCAGCCACCTCATAGCACAGCATCAGGGCCAGACTCTCCTCCCTCCAGCCACCTCATAGCACAGCATCAGGGCCAGACTCTCCTCCCTCCAGCCCTCGGGGCACAGCATCAGGGCCAGACTCTCCTCCCTCCAGCCCTCGGGGCACAGCATCAGGGCCAGACTCTCCTCCCTCCAGCCACCTCATAGCACAGCATCAGGGCCAGACTCTCCTCCCTCCAGCCACCTCATAGCACAGCATCAGGGCCAGACTCTCCTCCCTCCAGCCACCTCATAGCACAGCATCAGGGCCAGACTCTCCTCCCTCCAGCCACCTCATAGCACAGCATCAGGGCCAGACTCTCCTCCCTCCAGCCACCTCAAAGCACAGCATCAGGGCCAGACTCTCCTCCCTCCAGCCACCTCATAGCACAGCATCAGGGCCAGACTCTCCTCCCTCCAGCCCTCGGGGCACAGCATCAGGGCCAGACTCTCCTCCCTCCAGCCCTCGGGGCACAGCATCAGGGCCAGACTCTCCTCCCTCCAGCCACCTCATAGCACAGCATCAGGGCCAGACTCTCCTCCCTCCAGCCACCTCATAGCACAGCATCAGGGCCAGACTCTCCTCCCTCCAGCCACCTCATAGCACAGCATCAGGGCCAGACTCTCCTCCCTCCAGCCACCTCATAGCACAGCATCAGGGCCAGACTCTCCTCCCTCCAGCCACCTCATAGCACAGCATCAGGGCCAGACTCTCCTCCCTCCAGCCACCTCATAGCACAGCATCAGGGCCAGACTCTCCTCCCTCCAGCCACCTCATAGCACAGCATCAGGGCCAGACTCTTCTCCAGCCACCTCACAGCACAGCATCAGGGCCAGACTCTCCGCCCTCCAGCCACCTCATAGCACAGCATCAGGGCCAGACTCTCCTCCCTCCAGCCACCTCATAGCACAGCATCAGGGCCAGACTCTCTTCCCTCCAGCCCTCGGGGCACAGCATCAGGGCCAGACTCTCCTCCCTCCAGCCCTCGGGGCACAGCATCAGGGCCAGACTCTCCTCCCTCCAGCCACCTCATAGCACAGCATCAGGGCCAGACTCTCCTCCCTCCAGCCACCTCATAGCACAGCATCAGGGCCAGACTCTCCTCCCTCCAGCCACCTCATAGCACAGCATCAGGGCCAGACTCTCCTCCCTCCAGCCACCTCATAGCACAGCATCAGGGCCAGACTCTCCTCCCTCCAGCCACCTCAAAGCACAGCATCAGGGCCAGACTCTCCTCCCTCCAGCCACCTCATAGCACAGCATCAGGGCCAGACTCTCCTCCCTCCAGCCCTCGGGGCACAGCATCAGGGCCAGACTCTCCTCCCTCCAGCCCTCGGGGCACAGCATCAGGGCCAGACTCTCCTCCCTCCAGCCACCTCATAGCACAGCATCAGGGCCAGACTCTCCTCCCTCCAGCCACCTCATAGCACAGCATCAGGGCCAGACTCTCCTCCCTCCAGCCACCTCATAGCACAGCATCAGGGCCAGACTCTCCTCCCTCCAGCCACCTCATAGCACAGCATCAGGGCCAGACTCTCCTCCCTCCAGCCACCTCATAGCATAGCATCAGGGCCAGACTCTCCTCCCTCCAGCCACCTCACAGCACAGTTTCAGGGCCAGACTCTCCTCCCTCCAGCCACCTCATAGCACAGCATCAGGGCCAGACTCTCCTCCCTCCAGCCACCTCACAGCACAGCATCAGGGCCAGACTCTCCTCCCTCCAGCCACCTCACAGCACAGCATCAGGGCCAGACTCTCCTCCCTCCAGCCACCTCACAGCACAGCATCAGGGCCAGACTCTCCGCCCTCCAGCCACCTCACAGCACAGCATCAGGGCCAGACTCTCCTCCCTCCAGCCACCTCATAGCACAGCATCAGGGCCAGACTCTCCTCCCTCCAGCCACCTCATAGCACAGCATCAGGGCCAGACTCTCCTCCCTCCAGCCACCTCACAGCACAGCATCAGGGCCAGACTCTCCTCCCTCCAGCCACCTCACAGCACAGCATCAGGGCCAGACTCTCCTCCCTCCAGCCACCTCATAGCACAGCATCAGGGCCAGACTCTCCTCCCTCCAGCCACCTCACAGCACAGTTTCAGGGCCAGACTCTCCTCCCTCCAGCCACCTCATAGCACAGCATCAGGGCCAGACTCTCCTCCCTCCAGCCACCTCACAGCACAGCATCAGGGCCAGACTCTCCTCCCTCCAGCCACCTCACAGCACAGCATCAGGGCCAGACTCTCCTCCCTCCAGCCACCTCACAGCACAGCATCAGGGCCAGACTCTCCTCCCTCCAGCCACCTCACAGCACAGCATCAGGGCCAGACTCTCCTCCCTCCAGCCACCTCACAGCACAGCATCAGGGCCAGACTCTCCTCCCTCCAGCCACCTTACAGCACAGCATCAGGGCCAGACTCTCCTCCCTCCAGCCACCTCATAGCACAGCATCAGGGCCAGACTCTCCTCCCTCCAGCCACCTCACAGCATCAGGGCCAGACTCTCCTCCCTCCAGCCACCTCACAGCACAGCATCAGGGCCAGACTCTCCTCCCTCCAGCCACCTCATAGCACAGCATCAGGGCCAGACTCTCCTCCCTCCAGCCACCTCATAGCACAGCATCAGGGCCAGACTCTCCTCCCTCCAGCCCTCGGGGCACAGCATCAGGGCCAGACTCTCCTCCCTCCAGCCCTCGGGGCACAGCATCAGGGCCAGACTCTCCTCCCTCCAGCCACCTCATAGCACAGCATCAGGGCCAGACTCTCCTCCCTCCAGCCACCTCATAGCACAGCATCAGGGCCAGACTCTCCTCCCTCCAGCCACCTCATAGCACAGCATCAGGGCCAGACTCTCCTCCCTCCAGCCACCTCATAGCACAGCATCAGGGCCAGACTCTCCTCCCTCCAGCCACCTCACAGCACAGTTTCAGGGCCAGACTCTCCTCCCTCCAGCCACCTCACAGCACAGCATCAGGGCCAGACTCTCCTCCCTCCAGCCACCTCACAGCACAGCATCAGGGCCAGACTCTCCTCCCTCCAGCCACCTCACAGCATCAGGGCCAGACTCTCCTCCCTCCAGCCACCTCATAGCACAGCATCAGGGCCAGACTCTCCTCCCTCCAGCCACCTCACAGCATCAGGGCCAGACTCTCCTCCCTCCAGCCACCTCATAGCACAGCATCAGGGCCAGACTCTCCTCCCTCCAGCCCTCGGGGCACAGCATCAGGGCCAGACTCTCCTCCCTCCAGCCCTCGGGGCACAGCATCAGGGCCAGACTCTCCTCCCTCCAGCCACCTCATAGCACAGCATCAGGGCCAGACTCTCCTCCCTCCAGCCACCTCATAGCACAGCATCAGGGCCAGACTCTCCTCCCTCCAGCCACCTCATAGCACAGCATCAGGGCCAGACTCTCCTCCCTCCAGCCACCTCATAGCACAGCATCAGGGCCAGACTCTCCTCCCTCCAGCCACCTCACAGCACAGTTTCAGGGCCAGACTCTCCTCCCTCCAGCCACCTCACAGCACAGCATCAGGGCCAGACTCTCCTCCCTCCAGCCACCTCACAGCACAGCATCAGGGCCAGACTCTCCTCCCTCCAGCCACCTCATAGCACAGCATCAGGGCCAGACTCTCCTCCCTCCAGCCACCTCATAGCACAGCATCAGGGCCAGACTCTCCTCCCTCCAGCCACCTCACAGCACAGCATCAGGGCCAGACTCTCCTCCCTCCAGCCACCTCACAGCACAGCATCAGGGCCAGACTCTCCTCCCTCCAGCCACCTCATAGCACAGCATCAGGGCCAGACTCTCCTCCCTCCAGCCACCTCACAGCACAGCATCAGGGCCAGACTCTCCTCCCTCCAGCCACCTCATAGCACAGCATCAGGGCCAGACTCTCCTCCCTCCAGCCACCTCACAGCACAGCATCAGGGCCAGACTCTCCTCCCTCCAGCCACCTCATAGCACAGCATCAGGGCCAGACTCTCCTCCCTCCAGCCACCTCATAGCACAGCATCAGGGCCAGACTCTCCTCCCTCCAGCCACCTCACAGCACAGCATCAGGGCCAGACTCTCCTCCCTCCAGCCACCTCATAGCACAGCATCAGGGCCAGACTCTCCTCCCTCCAGCCACCTCATAGCACAGCATCAGGGCCAGACTCTCCTCCCTCCAGCCACCTCATAGCACAGCATCAGGGCCAGACTCTCCTCCCTCCAGCCACCTCACAGCACAGCATCAGGGCCAGACTCTCCTCCCTCCAGCCACCTCACAGCATCAGGGCCAGACTCTCCTCCCTCCAGCCACCTCATAGCACAGCATCAGGGCCAGACTCTCCTCCCTCCAGCCACCTCATAGCACAGCATCAGGGCCAGACTCTCCTCCCTCCAGCCACCTCACAGCATCAGGGCCAGACTCTCCTCCCTCCAGCCACCTCACAGCACAGCATCAGGGCCAGACTCTCCTCCCTCCAGCCAACCTCTACACTTGGAGACACTGTTATAACCCCTTCCGTAGACTAAAACCTCTTGTTCCCCCAGTTGAACGAAGCCCCATCCCTCTGGGATATAGGGTGTTGGTGGCACCTTAATTGGGGAGGACTGATTGGTGGTAATGGCTGGAGCTGAATCAGTGGAATGGTATCAAACACATGGTTTCCATGGTGATGCCATTCCATTGGCTCCGTTCCGGACATTATTATGAGCCGTCCTCCCCTCAGCAGCCTCCACTGACATCAATCATAATGAATCCATTTCATGCTGCCTTGACTGACTGCACCTTTCCTAACTCTCCACCCACCCCGATACCCCAAACGGACCAGACAAAACCCCATGCTTCCTAACTCTCCACCCACCCCGATACCCCAAACGGACCAGACAAACCCCATGCTTCCTAACTCTCCACCCACCCCGATACCCCAAACGGACCAGACAAACCCCATGCTTCCTAACTCTCCACCCACCCCGATACCCCAAACGGACCAGACAAACCCCATGCTTCCTAACTCTCCACCCACCCCGATACCCCAAACGGACCAGACAAAACCCCATGCTTCCTAACTCTCCACCCACCCCGATACCCCAAACGGACCAGACAAAACCCCATGCTTCCTAACTCTCCACCCACCCCGATACCCCAAACGGACCAGACAAAACCCCATGCTTCCTAACTCTCCACCCGCCCCGATACCCCAAACGGACCAGACAAAACCCCATGCTTCCTAACTCTCCACCCACCCCGATACCCCAAACGGACCAGACAAAACCCCATGCTTCCTAACTCTCCACCCACCCCGATACCCCAAACGGACCAGACAAAACCCCATGCTTGACTTTTTCCTTGAATCCTACTCCAACCAGCAATGTCCTCGTGGACACGTCGCGGATTTCCTTTTCCCGACTCTGTTTCCTTTCCGCTCTTCAGACTCTTCCTCATTCTCTTCAACTCATTGATCCCTAATAACAGGAGATACAAGGTCCTCCGTTCTATATTCAGGAGACATCTGAGAGCCCCAGGGCTATAGGAAGACATGTCTACACTCAGGAGACCAATATTCACCTGCTGCCGTTGTCCATTCCTTATCTGGCCTTATGTCACATTAAACATATTGATCATATCTGGCCTTATGTCACATTAAACATATTGATCATATCTGGCCTTATGTCACATTAAACATATTGTTTGTCCTTTTAACTATTATTCTCAAATTGCATTATTTCAGGACTGGTTGAAGATCACTGTTGACTAATGTATTAGCATCATATTGGGTGTCTCATCTTTGTGTGTGTTTTGTTGTTGAAGGGTCTCACAGCCAGATTGAATTTGACTTCCTGGTGCGAGGTCAGTTCCTGCGGACGTCGTTGTCCAATCACATGGAGGCTGAAGGCATCTCAACGGTGAGTAGGACCTCTGGACAGTAGGACCTCTGGACAGTAGGACCTCTGGACAGTAGGAGGACCTCTGAACAGTAGGAGGACCTCTGGACAGTAGGGTTTACTAATAGGACCTCTGGACAGTAGGAGGACCTCTGGACAGTAGGGTTTACTAATAGGACCTCTGGACAGTAGGAGGACCTCTGGACAGTAGGAGGACCTCTGGACAGTAGGGTTTACTAATAGGACCTCTGGACAGTAGGGGGACCTCTGGACAGTAGGAGGACCTCTGGACAGTAGGAGGACCTCTGGACAGTAGGGTTTACTAATAGGACCTCTGGACAGTAGGGTTTACTAATAGGACCTCTGGACAGTAGGGTTTACTACTAGGACCTCTGGACAGTAGGGTTTACTAATAGGACCTCTAGACAGTAGGAGGACCTCTGGACAGTAGGAGGACCTCTGGATAGTAGGGTTTACTAATAGGACCTCTGGACAGTAGGAGGACCTCTGGACAGTAGGGTTTACTAATAGGACCTCTGGACAGTAGGGTTTACTAGTAGGACCTCTGGACAGTAGGGTTTACTAGTAGGACCTCTGGACAGTAGGGTTTACTAATAGGACCTCTGGACAGTAGGAGGACCTCTGGACAGTAGGAGGACCTCTGGACAGTAGGGTTTACTAATAGGACCTCTGGACAGTAGGAGGACCTCTGGACAGTAGGAGGACCTCTGGACAGTAGGAGGACCTCTGGACAGTAGGGTTTACTAATAGGACCTCTGGACAGTAGGAGGACCTCTGGACACTCGGAGGACCTCTGGACAGTAGGGTTTACTACTAGGACCTCTGGACAGTAGGGTTTACTAATAGGACCTCTAGACAGTAGGAGGACCTCTGGACAGTAGGAGGACCTCTGGACAGTAGGAGGACCTCTGGACAGTAGGGTTTACTAGTAGGACCTCTGGACAGTAGGGTTTACTAATAGGACCTCTGGACAGTAGGGTTTACTAATAGGACCTCTAGACAGTAGGAGGACCTCTGGACAGTAGGAGGACCTCTGGACAGTAGGAGGACCTCTGGACAGTAGGGTTTACTAATAGGACCTCTGGACAGTAGGAGGACCTCTGGACAGTAGGAGGACCTCTGGACAGTAGGGTTTACTAATAGGACCTCTGGACAGTAGGGTTTACTAATAGGACCTCTGGACAGTAGGAGGACCTCTGGACAGTAGGAGGACCTCTGGACAGTAGGAGGACCTCTGGACAGTAGGGTTTACTAATAGGACCTCTGGACAGTAGGGTTTACTAATAGGACCTCTGGACAGTAGGAGGACCTCTGGACAGTAGGGTTTACTAATAGGACCTCTGGACAGTAGGAGGACCTCTGGACAGTAGGAGGACCTCTGGACAGTAGGGTTTACTAATAGGACCTCTGGACAGTAGGAGGACCTCTGGACAGTAGGAGGACCTCTGGACAGTAGGGTTTACTAATAGGACCTCTGGACAGTAGGGTTTACTAATAGGACCTCTGGACAGTAGGGTTTACTAATAGGACCTCTGGACAGTAGGGTTTACTACTAGGACCTCTGGACAGTAGGGTTTACTAATAGGACCTCTGGACAGTAGGGTTTACTAATATGACCTCTAGACAGTAGGAGGACCTCTGGACAGTAGGAGGACCTCTGGATAGTAGGGTTTACTAGTAGGACCTCTGGATAGTAGGAGGACCTCTGGACAGTAGGAGGACCTCTGGATAGTAGGGTTTACTAGTAGGACCTCTGGATAGTAGGAGGACCTCTGGACAGTAGGGTTTACTACTAGGACCTCTGGACAGTAGGAGGACCTCTGGACAGTAGGGTTTACTAATAGGACCTCTGGACAGTAGGGTTTACTAGTAGGACCTCTGGACAGTAGGGTTTACTAATAGGACCTCTGGACAGTAGGGTTTACTAATAGGACCTCTGGACAATAGGAGGACCTCTGGACAGTAGGAGGGCCTCTGGACAGTAGGAGGACCTCTGGACAGTAGGGTTTACTAATAGGACCTCTGGACAGTAGGAGGACCTCTGGACAGTAGGGTTTACTAATAGGACCTCTGGACAGTAGGGTTTACTAATAGGACCTCTAGACAGTAGGGTTTACTAATAGGACCTCTGGACAGTAGGAGGACCTCTGGACAGTAGGGTTTACTAATAGGACCTCTGGACAGTAGGAGGACCTCTGGACAGTAGGAGGACCTCTGGACAGTAGGGTTTACTAATAGGACCTCTGGACAGTAGGAGGACCTCTGGACAGTAGGAGGACCTCTGGACAGTAGGAGGACCTCTGGACAGTAGGGTTTACTAATAGGACCTCTGGACAGTAGGAGGACCTCTGGACAGTAGGAGGACCTCTGGACAGTAGGGTTTACTAATAGGACCTCTGGACAGTAGGAGGACCTCTGGACAGTAGGAGGACCTCTGGACAGTAGGAGGACCTCTGGACAGTAGGAGGACCTCTGGACAGTAGGGTTTACTAATAGGACCTCTGGACAGTAGGGTTTACTAATAGGACCTCTGGACAGTAGGAGGACCTCTGGACAGTAGGAGGACCTCTGGACAGTAGGAGGACCTCTGGACAGTAGGGTTTACTAATAGGACCTCTGGACAGTAGGAGGACCTCTGGACAGTAGGAGGACCTCTGGACAGTAGGGTTTACTAATAGGACCTCTGGACAGTAGGAGGACCTCTAGACAGTAGGGTTTACTAATAGGACCTCTGGACAGTAGGAGGACCTCTGGACAGTAGGGTTTACTAATAGGACCTCTGGACAGTAGGAGGACCTCTGGACAGTAGGAGGACCTCTGGACAGTAGGAGGACCTCTGGACAGTAGGGTTTACTAATAGGACCTCTGGACAGTAGGAGGACCTCTGGACAGTAGGAGGACCTCTGGACAGTAGGGTTTACTAATAGGACATCTGGACAGTAGGAGGACCTCTGGACAGTAGGAGGACCTCTGGACAGTAGGGTTTACTAATAGGACCTCTGGACAGTAGGAGGACCTCTGGACAGTAGGAGGACCTCTGGACAGTAGGGTTTACTAATAGGACCTCTGAACAGTAGGGTTTACTAATAGGACCTCTGGACAGTAGGAGGACCTCTGGACAGTAGGAGGACCTCTGGATAGTAGGGTTTACTAATAGGACCTCTGAACAGTAGGAGGACCTCTGGACAGTAGGGTTTACTAATAGGACCTCTGGAAAGTAGGAGGACCTCTGGACAGTAGGGTTTACTAATAGGACCTCTAGACAGTAGGAGGACCTCTGGACAGTAGGAGGACCTCTGGATAGTAGGGTTTACTAGTAGGACCTCTGGATAGTAGGAGGACCTCTGGACAGTAGGAGGACCTCTGGATAGTAGGGTTTACTAGTAGGACCTCTGGATAGTAGGAGGACCTCTGGACAGTAGGGTTTACTACTAGGACCTCTGGACAGTAGGAGGACCTCTGGACAGTAGGGTTTACTAATAGGACCTCTGGACAGTAGGGTTTACTAGTAGGACCTCTGGACAGTAGGGTTTACTAATAGGACCTCTGGACAGTAGGGTTTACTAATAGGACCTCTGGACAATAGGAGGACCTCTGGACAGTAGGAGGGCCTCTGGACAGTAGGAGGACCTCTGGACAGTAGGGTTTACTAATAGGACCTCTGGACAGTAGGAGGACCTCTGGACAGTAGGGTTTACTAATAGGACCTCTGGACAGTAGGGTTTACTAATAGGACCTCTAGACAGTAGGGTTTACTAATAGGACCTCTGGACAGTAGGAGGACCTCTGGACAGTAGGGTTTACTAATAGGACCTCTGGACAGTAGGAGGACCTCTGGACAGTAGGAGGACCTCTGGACAGTAGGGTTTACTAATAGGACCTCTGGACAGTAGGAGGACCTCTGGACAGTAGGAGGACCTCTGGACAGTAGGAGGACCTCTGGACAGTAGGGTTTACTAATAGGACCTCTGGACAGTAGGAGGACCTCTGGACAGTAGGGTTTACTAATAGGACCTCTGGACAGTAGGGTTTACTAATAGGACCTCTAGACAGTAGGGTTTACTAATAGGACCTCTGGACAGTAGGAGGACCTCTGGACAGTAGGAGGACCTCTGGACAGTAGGAGGACCTCTGGACAGTAGGAGGACCTCTGGACAGTAGGGTTTACTAATAGGACCTCTGGACAGTAGGAGGACCTCTGGACAGTATGAGGACCTCTGGACAGTAGGGTTTACTAATAGGACCTCTGGACAGTAGGAGGACCTCTAGACAGTAGGGTTTACTAATAGGACCTCTGGACAGTAGGAGGACCTCTGGACAGTAGGGTTTACTAATAGGACCTCTGGACAGTAGGAGGACCTCTGGACAGTAGGAGGACCTCTGGACAGTAGGAGGACCTCTGGACAGTAGGGTTTACTAATAGGACCTCTGGACAGTAGGAGGACCTCTGGACAGTAGGAGGACCTCTGGACAGTAGGGTTTACTAATAGGACATCTGGACAGTAGGAGGACCTCTGGACAGTAGGAGGACCTCTGGACAGTAGGGTTTACTAATAGGACCTCTGGACAGTAGGAGGACCTCTGGACAGTAGGGTTTACTAATAGGACCTCTGAACAGTAGGGTTTACTAATAGGACCTCTGGACAGTAGGAGGACCTCTGGACAGTAGGAGGACCTCTGGATAGTAGGGTTTACTAATAGGACCTCTGAACAGTAGGAGGACCTCTGGACAGTAGGGTTTACTAATAGGACCTCTGGAAAGTAGGAGGACCTCTGGACAGTAGGGTTTACTAATAGGACCTCTGGACAGTAGGAGGACCTCTGGACAGTAGGAGGACCTCTGGACAGTAGGGTTTACTAATAGGACCTCTGGACAGTAGGGTTTACTAATAGGACCTCTGGACAGTAGGGTTTACTAATAGGACCTCTGGACAGTAGGAGGACCTCTGGACAGTAGGGTTTACTAATAGGACCTCTGGACAGTAGGAGGACCTCTGGACAGTAGGAGGACCTCTGGACAGTAGGAGGACCTCTGGACAGTAGGGTTTACTAATAGGACCTCTGGACAGTAGGAGGACCTCTGGACACTCGGAGGACCTCTGGACAGTAGGGTTTACTACTAGGACCTCTGGACAGTAGGGTTTACTAATAGGACCTCTGGACAGTAGGAGGACCTCTGGACAGTAGGGTTTACTAATAGGACCTCTAGACAGTAGGAGGACCTCTGGACAGTAGGAGGACCTCTGGACAGTAGGAGGACCTCTGGACAGTAGGGTTTACTAGTAGGACCTCTGGACAGTAGGGTTTACTAATAGGACCTCTGGACAGTAGGGTTTACTAATAGGACCTCTAGACAGTAGGAGGACCTCTGGACAGTAGGAGGACCTCTGGACAGTAGGAGGACCTCTGGACAGTAGGGTTTACTAATAGGACCTCTGGACAGTAGGAGGACCTCTGGACAGTAGGAGGACCTCTGGACAGTAGGGTTTACTAATAGGACCTCTGGACAGTAGGGTTTACTAATAGGACCTCTGGACAGTAGGAGGACCTCTGGACAGTAGGAGGACCTCTGGACAGTAGGAGGACCTCTGGACAGTAGGGTTTACTAATAGGACCTCTGGACAGTAGGGTTTACTAATAGGACCTCTGGACAGTAGGAGGACCTCTGGACAGTAGGGTTTACTAATAGGACCTCTGGACAGTAGGAGGACCTCTGGACAGTAGGAGGACCTCTGGACAGTAGGGTTTACTAATAGGACCTCTGGACAGTAGGAGGACCTCTGGACAGTAGGGTTTACTAATAGGACCTCTGGACAGTAGGGTTTACTAATAGGACCTCTGGACAGTAGGGTTTACTAATAGGACCTCTGGACAGTAGGGTTTACTACTAGGACCTCTGGACAGTAGGGTTTACTAATAGGACCTCTGGACAGTAGGGTTTACTAATAGGACCTCTAGACAGTAGGAGGACCTCTGGACAGTAGGAGGACCTCTGGATAGTAGGGTTTACTAGTAGGACCTCTGGATAGTAGGAGGACCTCTGGACAGTAGGAGGACCTCTGGATAGTAGGGTTTACTAGTAGGACCTCTGGATAGTAGGAGGACCTCTGGACAGTAGGGTTTACTACTAGGACCTCTGGACAGTAGGAGGACCTCTGGACAGTAGGGTTTACTAATAGGACCTCTGGACAGTAGGGTTTACTAGTAGGACCTCTGGACAGTAGGGTTTACTAATAGGACCTCTGGACAGTAGGGTTTACTAATAGGACCTCTGGACAATAGGAGGACCTCTGGACAGTAGGAGGGCCTCTGGACAGTAGGAGGACCTCTGGACAGTAGGGTTTACTAATAGGACCTCTGGACAGTAGGAGGACCTCTGGACAGTAGGGTTTACTAATAGGACCTCTGGACAGTAGGGTTTACTAATAGGACCTCTAGACAGTAGGGTTTACTAATAGGACCTCTGGACAGTAGGAGGACCTCTGGACAGTAGGGTTTACTAATAGGACCTCTGGACAGTAGGAGGACCTCTGGACAGTAGGAGGACCTCTGGACAGTAGGGTTTACTAATAGGACCTCTGGACAGTAGGAGGACCTCTGGACAGTAGGAGGACCTCTGGACAGTAGGAGGACCTCTGGACAGTAGGGTTTACTAATAGGACCTCTGGACAGTAGGAGGACCTCTGGACAGTAGGGTTTACTAATAGGACCTCTGGACAGTAGGGTTTACTAATAGGACCTCTAGACAGTAGGGTTTACTAATAGGACCTCTGGACAGTAGGAGGACCTCTGGACAGTAGGAGGACCTCTGGACAGTAGGAGGACCTCTGGACAGTAGGAGGACCTCTGGACAGTAGGGTTTACTAATAGGACCTCTGGACAGTAGGAGGACCTCTGGACAGTAGGAGGACCTCTGGACAGTAGGGTTTACTAATAGGACCTCTGGACAGTAGGAGGACCTCTAGACAGTAGGGTTTACTAATAGGACCTCTGGACAGTAGGAGGACCTCTGGACAGTAGGGTTTACTAATAGGACCTCTGGACAGTAGGAGGACCTCTGGACAGTAGGAGGACCTCTGGACAGTAGGAGGACCTCTGGACAGTAGGGTTTACTAATAGGACCTCTGGACAGTAGGAGGACCTCTGGACAGTAGGAGGACCTCTGGACAGTAGGGTTTACTAATAGGACATCTGGACAGTAGGAGGACCTCTGGACAGTAGGAGGACCTCTGGACAGTAGGGTTTACTAATAGGACCTCTGGACAGTAGGAGGACCTCTGGACAGTAGGAGGACCTCTGGACAGTAGGGTTTACTAATAGGACCTCTGAACAGTAGGGTTTACTAATAGGACCTCTGGACAGTAGGAGGACCTCTGGACAGTAGGAGGACCTCTGGATAGTAGGGTTTACTAATAGGACCTCTGAACAGTAGGAGGACCTCTGGACAGTAGGGTTTACTAATAGGACCTCTGGAAAGTAGGAGGACCTCTGGACAGTAGGGTTTACTAATAGGACCTCTAGACAGTAGGAGGACCTCTGGACAGTAGGAGGACCTCTGGATAGTAGGGTTTACTAGTAGGACCTCTGGATAGTAGGAGGACCTCTGGACAGTAGGAGGACCTCTGGATAGTAGGGTTTACTAGTAGGACCTCTGGATAGTAGGAGGACCTCTGGACAGTAGGGTTTACTACTAGGACTTCTGGACAGTAGGAGGACCTCTGGACAGTAGGGTTTACTAATAGGACCTCTGGACAGTAGGGTTTACTAGTAGGACCTCTGGACAGTAGGGTTTACTAATAGGACCTCTGGACAGTAGGGTTTACTAATAGGACCTCTGGACAATAGGAGGACCTCTGGACAGTAGGAGGGCCTCTGGACAGTAGGAGGACCTCTGGACAGTAGGGTTTACTAATAGGACCTCTGGACAGTAGGAGGACCTCTGGACAGTAGGGTTTACTAATAGGACCTCTGGACAGTAGGGTTTACTAATAGGACCTCTAGACAGTAGGGTTTACTAATAGGACCTCTGGACAGTAGGAGGACCTCTGGACAGTAGGGTTTACTAATAGGACCTCTGGACAGTAGGAGGACCTCTGGACAGTAGGAGGACCTCTGGACAGTAGGAGGACCTCTGGACAGTAGGGTTTACTAATAGGACCTCTGGACAGTAGGAGGACCTCTGGACAGTATGAGGACCTCTGGACAGTAGGGTTTACTAATAGGACCTCTGGACAGTAGGAGGACCTCTAGACAGTAGGGTTTACTAATAGGACCTCTGGACAGTAGGAGGACCTCTGGACAGTAGGGTTTACTAATAGGACCTCTGGACAGTAGGAGGACCTCTGGACAGTAGGAGGACCTCTGGACAGTAGGAGGACCTCTGGACAGTAGGGTTTACTAATAGGACCTCTGGACAGTAGGAGGACCTCTGGACAGTAGGAGGACCTCTGGACAGTAGGGTTTACTAATAGGACATCTGGACAGTAGGAGGACCTCTGGACAGTAGGAGGACCTCTGGACAGTAGGGTTTACTAATAGGACCTCTGGACAGTAGGAGGACCTCTGGACAGTAGGGTTTACTAATAGGACCTCTGAACAGTAGGGTTTACTAATAGGACCTCTGGACAGTAGGAGGACCTCTGGACAGTAGGAGGACCTCTGGATAGTAGGGTTTACTAATAGGACCTCTGAACAGTAGGAGGACCTCTGGACAGTAGGGTTTACTAATAGGACCTCTGGAAAGTAGGAGGACCTCTGGACAGTAGGGTTTACTAATAGGACCTCTGGACAGTAGGAGGACCTCTGGACAGTAGGAGGACCTCTGGACAGTAGGGTTTACTAATAGGACCTCTGGACAGTAGGGTTTACTAATAGGACCTCTGGACAGTAGGGTTTACTAATAGGACCTCTGGACAGTAGGAGGACCTCTGGACAGTAGGGTTTACTAATAGGACCTCTGGACAGTAGGAGGACCTCTGGACAGTAGGAGGACCTCTGGACAGTAGGAGGACCTCTGGACAGTAGGGTTTACTAATAGGACCTCTGGACAGTAGGAGGACCTCTGGACACTCGGAGGACCTCTGGACAGTAGGGTTTACTACTAGGACCTCTGGACAGTAGGGTTTACTAATAGGACCTCTGGACAGTAGGAGGACCTCTGGACAGTAGGGTTTACTAATAGGACCTCTAGACAGTAGGAGGACCTCTGGACAGTAGGAGGACCTCTGGACAGTAGGAGGACCTCTGGACAGTAGGGTTTACTAGTAGGACCTCTGGACAGTAGGGTTTACTAATAGGACCTCTGGACAGTAGGGTTTACTAATAGGACCTCTAGACAGTAGGAGGACCTCTGGACAGTAGGAGGACCTCTGGACAGTAGGAGGACCTCTGGACAGTAGGGTTTACTAATAGGACCTCTGGACAGTAGGAGGACCTCTGGACAGTAGGAGGACCTCTGGACAGTAGGGTTTACTAATAGGACCTCTGGACAGTAGGGTTTACTAATAGGACCTCTGGACAGTAGGAGGACCTCTGGACAGTAGGAGGACCTCTGGACAGTAGGAGGACCTCTGGACAGTAGGGTTTACTAATAGGACCTCTGGACAGTAGGGTTTACTAATAGGACCTCTGGACAGTAGGAGGACCTCTGGACAGTAGGGTTTACTAATAGGACCTCTGGACAGTAGGAGGACCTCTGGACAGTAGGAGGACCTCTGGACAGTAGGGTTTACTAATAGGACCTCTGGACAGTAGGAGGACCTCTGGACAGTAGGGTTTACTAATAGGACCTCTGGACAGTAGGGTTTACTAATAGGACCTCTGGACAGTAGGGTTTACTAATAGGACCTCTGGACAGTAGGGTTTACTACTAGGACCTCTGGACAGTAGGGTTTACTAATAGGACCTCTGGACAGTAGGGTTTACTAATAGGACCTCTAGACAGTAGGAGGACCTCTGGACAGTAGGAGGACCTCTGGATAGTAGGGTTTACTAGTAGGACCTCTGGATAGTAGGAGGACCTCTGGACAGTAGGAGGACCTCTGGATAGTAGGGTTTACTAGTAGGACCTCTGGATAGTAGGAGGACCTCTGGACAGTAGGGTTTACTACTAGGACCTCTGGACAGTAGGAGGACCTCTGGACAGTAGGGTTTACTAATAGGACCTCTGGACAGTAGGGTTTACTAGTAGGACCTCTGGACAGTAGGGTTTACTAATAGGACCTCTGGACAGTAGGGTTTACTAATAGGACCTCTGGACAATAGGAGGACCTCTGGACAGTAGGAGGGCCTCTGGACAGTAGGAGGACCTCTGGACAGTAGGGTTTACTAATAGGACCTCTGGACAGTAGGAGGACCTCTGGACAGTAGGGTTTACTAATAGGACCTCTGGACAGTAGGGTTTACTAATAGGACCTCTAGACAGTAGGGTTTACTAATAGGACCTCTGGACAGTAGGAGGACCTCTGGACAGTAGGGTTTACTAATAGGACCTCTGGACAGTAGGAGGACCTCTGGACAGTAGGAGGACCTCTGGACAGTAGGGTTTACTAATAGGACCTCTGGACAGTAGGAGGACCTCTGGACAGTAGGAGGACCTCTGGACAGTAGGAGGACCTCTGGACAGTAGGGTTTACTAATAGGACCTCTGGACAGTAGGAGGACCTCTGGACAGTAGGGTTTACTAATAGGACCTCTGGACAGTAGGGTTTACTAATAGGACCTCTAGACAGTAGGGTTTACTAATAGGACCTCTGGACAGTAGGAGGACCTCTGGACAGTAGGAGGACCTCTGGACAGTAGGAGGACCTCTGGACAGTAGGAGGACCTCTGGACAGTAGGGTTTACTAATAGGACCTCTGGACAGTAGGAGGACCTCTGGACAGTAGGAGGACCTCTGGACAGTAGGGTTTACTAATAGGACCTCTGGACAGTAGGAGGACCTCTAGACAGTAGGGTTTACTAATAGGACCTCTGGACAGTAGGAGGACCTCTGGACAGTAGGGTTTACTAATAGGACCTCTGGACAGTAGGAGGACCTCTGGACAGTAGGAGGACCTCTGGACAGTAGGAGGACCTCTGGACAGTAGGGTTTACTAATAGGACCTCTGGACAGTAGGAGGACCTCTGGACAGTAGGAGGACCTCTGGACAGTAGGGTTTACTAATAGGACATCTGGACAGTAGGAGGACCTCTGGACAGTAGGAGGACCTCTGGACAGTAGGGTTTACTAATAGGACCTCTGGACAGTAGGAGGACCTCTGGACAGTAGGAGGACCTCTGGACAGTAGGGTTTACTAATAGGACCTCTGAACAGTAGGGTTTACTAATAGGACCTCTGGACAGTAGGAGGACCTCTGGACAGTAGGAGGACCTCTGGATAGTAGGGTTTACTAATAGGACCTCTGAACAGTAGGAGGACCTCTGGACAGTAGGGTTTACTAATAGGACCTCTGGAAAGTAGGAGGACCTCTGGACAGTAGGGTTTACTAATAGGACCTCTAGACAGTAGGAGGACCTCTGGACAGTAGGAGGACCTCTGGATAGTAGGGTTTACTAGTAGGACCTCTGGATAGTAGGAGGACCTCTGGACAGTAGGAGGACCTCTGGATAGTAGGGTTTACTAGTAGGACCTCTGGATAGTAGGAGGACCTCTGGACAGTAGGGTTTACTACTAGGACTTCTGGACAGTAGGAGGACCTCTGGACAGTAGGGTTTACTAATAGGACCTCTGGACAGTAGGGTTTACTAGTAGGACCTCTGGACAGTAGGGTTTACTAATAGGACCTCTGGACAGTAGGGTTTACTAATAGGACCTCTGGACAATAGGAGGACCTCTGGACAGTAGGAGGGCCTCTGGACAGTAGGAGGACCTCTGGACAGTAGGGTTTACTAATAGGACCTCTGGACAGTAGGAGGACCTCTGGACAGTAGGGTTTACTAATAGGACCTCTGGACAGTAGGGTTTACTAATAGGACCTCTGGACAGTAGGAGGACCTCTGGACAGTAGGAGGACCCTGGACAGTAGGGTTTACTAATAGGACCTCTGGACAGTAGGGTTTACTAATAGGACCTCTGGACAGTAGGAGGACCTCTGGACAGTAGGAGGACCTCTGGACAGTAGGAGGTCCTCTAGACAGTAGGGTTTACTAATAGGACCTCTGGACAGTAGGAGGACCTCTGGACAGTAGGAGGACCTCTGGACAGTAGGGTTTACTAATAGGACCTCTGGACAGTAGGGTTTACTAATAGGACCTCTGGACAGTAGGGTTTACTAATAGGACCTCTGGACAGTAGGAGGACCTCTGGACAGTAGGAGGACCTCTGGACAGTAGGGTTTACTAATAGGACCTCTGGACAGTAGGGTTTACTAATAGGACCTCTGGACAGTAGGAGGACCTCTGGACAGTAGGGTTTACTAATAGGACCTCTGGACAGTAGGAGGACCTCTGGACAGTAGGAGGACCTCTGGACAGTAGGAGGACCTCTGGACAGTAGGGTTTACTAATAGGACCTCTGGACAGTAGGAGGACCTCTGGACAGTAGGGTTTACTAATAGGACCTCTGGACAGTAGGGTTTACTAATAGGACCTCTAGACAGTAGGGTTTACTAATAGGACCTCTGGACAGTAGGAGGACCTCTGGACAGTAGGAGGACCTCTGGACAGTAGGAGGACCTCTTGACAGTAGGAGGACCTCTGGACAGTAGGGTTTACTAATAGGACCTCTGGACAGTAGGAGGACCTCTGGACAGTAGGAGGACCTCTGGACAGTAGGGTTTACTAATAGGACCTCTGGACAGTAGGAGGACCTCTGGACAGTAGGAGGACCTCTGGACAGTAGGAGGACCTCTGGACAGTAGGGTTTACTAATAGGACCTCTGGACAGTAGGAGGACCTCTGGACAGTAGGGTTTACTAATAGGACATCTGGACAGTAGGAGGACCTCTGGACAGTAGGAGGACCTCTGGACAGTAGGGTTTACTAATAGGACCTCTGGACAGTATGAGGACCTCTGGACAGTAGGAGGACCTCTGGACAGTAGGGTTTACTAATAGGACCTCTGAACAGTAGGGTTTACTAATAGGACCTCTGGACAGTAGGAGGACCTCTGGACAGTAGGAGGACCTCTGGATAGTAGGGTTTACTAATAGGACCTCTGAACAGTAGGAGGACCTCTGGACAGTAGGGTTTACTAATAGGACCTCTGGAAAGTAGGAGGACCTCTGGACAGTAGGGTTTACTAATAGGACCTCTGGACAGTAGGAGGACCTCTGGACAGTAGGAGGACCTCTGGACAGTAGGGTTTACTAATAGGACCTCTGGACAGTAGGGTTTACTAATAGGACCTCTGGACAGTAGGGTTTACTAATAGGACCTCTGGACAGTAGGAGGACCTCTGGACAGTAGGGTTTACTAATAGGACCTCTGGACAGTAGGAGGACCTCTGGACAGTAGGAGGACCTCTGGACAGTAGGACCTCTAGACAGTAGGGTTTACTAATAGGACCTCTGGACAGTAGGGTTTACTAATAGGACCTCTGGACAGTAGGAGGACCTCTGGACAGTAGGAGGACCTCTGGACAGTAGGACCTCTAGACAGTAGGGTTTACTAATAGGACCTCTGGACAGTAGGAGGACCTCTGGACAGTAGGAGGACCTCTGGACAGTAGGAGGACCTCTGGACAGTAGGACCTCTGGACAGTAGGACCTCTGGACAGTAGGAGGACCTCTGGACAGTAGGAGGACCTCTGGATAGTAGGGTTTACGAATAGGACCTCTGGACAGTAGGGTTTACTAATAGGACCTCTGGACAGTAGGAGGACCTCTGGACAGTAGGAGGACCTCTGGACAGTAGGGTTTACTAATAGGACCTCTGGACAGTAGGGTTTACTAATAGGACCTCTGGACAGTAGGGTTTACTAATAGGACCTCTGGACAGTAGGAGGACCTCTGGACAGTAGGGTTTACTAATAGGACCTCTGGACAGTAGGGTTTACTAATAGGACCTCTGGACAGTAGGAGGACCTCTGGACAGTAGGAGGACCTCTGGACAGTAGGGTTTACTAATAGGACCTCTGGACAGTAGGGTTTACTAATAGGACCTCTGGACAGTAGGAGGACCTCTGGACAGTAGGAGGACCCTGGACAGTAGGGTTTACTAATAGGACCTCTGGACAGTAGGGTTTACTAATAGGACCTCTGGACAGTAGGAGGACCTCTGGACAGTAGGAGGACCTCTGGACAGTAGGAGGTCCTCTAGACAGTAGGGTTTACTAATAGGACCTCTGGACAGTAGGAGGACCTCTGGACAGTAGGAGGACCTCTGGACAGTAGGGTTTACTAATAGGACCTCTGGACAGTAGGGTTTACTAATAGGACCTCTGGACAGTAGGGTTTACTAATAGGACCTCTGGACAGTAGGGTTTACTAATAGGACCTCTGGACAGTAGGAGGACCTCTGGACAGTAGGAGGACCTCTGGATAGTAGGGTTTACTAATAGGACCTCTGGACAGTAGGAGGACCTCTGGACAGTAGGGTTTACTAATAGGACCTCTGGACAGTAGGGTTTACTAATAGGACCTCTGGACAGTAGGAGGACCTCTGGATAGTAGGGTTTACTAATAGGACCTCTGGACAGTAGGAGGACCTCTGGACAGTAGGGTTTACTAATAGGACCTCTGGACAGTAGGAGGACCTCTGGACAGTAGGAGGACCTCTGGACAGTAGGAGGACCTCTGGACAGTAGGAGGACCTCTGGATAGTAGGGTTTACTAATAGGACCTCTGGACAGTAGGAGGACCTCTGGACAGTAGGGTTTACTAATAGGACCTCTGGACAGTAGGAGGACCTCTGGATAGTAGGGTTTACTAATAGGACCTCTGGACAGTAGGAGGACCTCTGGACAGTAGGAGGACCTCTGGACAGTAGGAGGACCTCTGGACAGTAGGGTTTACTAATAGGACCTCTGGACAGTAGGAGGACCTCTGGACAGTAGGAGGACCTCTGGACAGTAGGGTTTACTAATAGGACCTCTGGACAGTAGGAGGACCTCTGGACAGTAGGACCTCTGGACAGTAGGGTTTACTAATAGGACCTCTGGACAGTAGGAGGACCTCTGGACAGTAGGAGGACCTCTGGACAGTAGGAGGACCTCTGGACAGTAGGGTTTACTAATAGGACCTCTGGACAGTAGGAGGACCTCTGGACAGTAGGAGGACCTCTGGACAGTAGGGTTTACTAATAGGACCTCTGGACAGTAGGAGGACCTCTGGACAGTAGGACCTCTGGACAGTAGGGTTTACTAATAGGACCTCTGGACAGTAGGAGGACCTCTGGACAGTAGGGTTTACTAATAGGACCTCTGGACAGTAGGAGGACCTCTGGACAGTAGGAGGACCTCTGGACAGTAGTAGGACCTCTGGACAGTAGGAGGACCTCTGGACAGTAGGGTTTACTAATAGCCTGCTTAGTATGACAATATGACTTGAAGCGTGTTTTGACTGTGTGTGTGTGTGTGTGTGTGTGTGTGTGTGTTACAGGAAGATGTGGTGGAGATCGAGTATGTGGAGAGGTTCACCGCTCCCCAACCAGAGGAGTGTATGATGCATGATGACTGGATCAGCTCAGTGGAGGCAGACTCTGAATGGTAAGAGACATGATGTCTAACCCCAGACTCTGAATGGTAAGAGACATGATGTCTAACCCCAGACTCTGAATGGTAAGAGACATGATGTCTAACCCCAGACTCTGAATGGTAAGAGACATGATGTCTAACCCCAGACTCTGAATGGTAAGAGACATGATGTCTAACCCCAGACTCTGAATGGTAAGAGACATGATGTCTCCCAGACTCTGAATGGTAAGAGACATGATGTCTAACCCCAGACTCTGAATGGTAAGAGACATGATGTCTAACCCCAGACTCTGAATGGTAAGAGACATGATGTCTAACCCCAGACTCTGAATGGTAAGAGACATGATGTCTAACCCCAGACTCTGAATGGTAAGAGACATGATGTCTAACCCAGACTCTGAATGGTAAGAGACATGATGTCTAACCCCAGACTCTGAATGGGAAGAGACATGATGTCTAACCCCAGACTCTGAATGGTAAGAGACATGATGTCTAACCCCAGACTCTGAATGGGAAGAGACATGATGTCTAACCCAGACTCTGAATGGTAAGAGACATGATGTCTAACCCCAGACTCTGAATGGGAAGAGACATGATGTCTAACCCCAGACTCTGAATGGTAAGAGACATGATGTCTAACCCCAGACTCTGAATGGGAAGAGACATGATGTCTAACCCCAGACTCTGAATGGTAAGAGACATGATGTCTAACCCAGATACCCTATGTTAATGATGTCTGCTCCAGGATCCTGACGGGTTCCTACGATAAGACGGCCAGGATCTGGTCTCTGGAGGGCAAGGCTGTGATGACGGTGGCCGGACACACGGACGTGGTGAAGGACGTGGCCTGGGTCAAGAGAGGTGAGGGGGAGGGTCTGGGTCAAGAGAGGTGAGGGGGAGGGTCTGGGTCAAGAGAGGTGAGGGGGAGGGTCTGGGTCAAGAGAGGTGAGGGGGAGGGTCTGGGTCAAGAGAGGTGAGGGGGAGGGTCTGGGTCAAGAGAGGGGGGGGGAGGGTCTGGGTCAAGAGAGGTGAGGGTCTGGGTCAAGAGGGGGGGGGGGGGGGGGTCTGGGTCAAGAGAGGTGAGGGGGAGGGTCTGGGTCAAGAGGGGGGGGGGGGGGGGGGTCTGGGTCAAGAGAGGTGAGGGGGAGGGTCTGGGTCAAGAGAGGGGGGGGGAGGGTCTGGGTCAAGAGAGGTGAGGGTCTGGGTCAAGAGGGGGGGGGGGGTCAAGAGAGGTGAGGGGGAGGGTCTGGGTCAAGAGAGGTGAGGGGGAGGGTCAAGAGAGGTGAGTGGTCTAAGGCACTGCATCGCAGTGCTAGCTGTGCCACTAGAGATCCTGGTTCGAATCCAGGCTCTGTCGTAGCCGGCCGTGACCGGGAGACCAATGGGGCGGCGCACAATTGGCCCAGCGTCGTCTAGGGTAGGGGAGGGAATGGCCGGCAGGGATGTAGCTCAGTTGGTAGAGCATGGCGTTTGCAACGGCAGGGTTGTGGGTTCGATTCCCACGGGGGTATGAAAAATAAAAATTAAATAATGTAAGTCGCTCTGGATAAGAGTGTCTGCTAAATGACGTAAAATGCGAGAGAGGTGAGGGGGAGGGTGAAGAGAGGTGAGGGGGAGGGTGAAGAGAGGTGAGGGGGAGGGTCTGGGTCAAGAGAGGTGAGGGGGAGGATGAAGAGAGGTGAGGGGGAGGATGAAGAGAGGTGAGGGGGAGGGTCTGGGTCTGGGTCACTTGGAGCTGATTTGCTGGTGTTTTTACAGTTTTTTATTTCCAACAATTTTAAAATAAAATTGCTCAACTTGGGTTAGGGAAATAAAATCACCCGCTGGGGCGGCCAGTTGGGGAACCCTGGTCTAGATGGTCTCATCCTGACACCCCTATGTTTGTCTAGATGGTCTGACCTCCCTGCTGCTCACTGCCTCTCTGGACCAAACCATTCTGCTGTGGGAGTGGAACTCTGAGAGGAACAAGCTGAAAGCTAGACACTGTTGCCGTGGACACGCTGGGAGCGTTGACACTATCGCCACTGATCCCACACGCACTAAGGTGAGGGGGGGGAGGAGAAGACATGGAGGAGAAGAGGGGTGAGAAGGAGGAGGGGGGGAGAAGAGGGGGGGGAGAAGACAGGAAGGAGAAGGGGGGGAGAAGACAGGAAGGAGAAGAGGGGGGGAGAAGACAGGAAGGAGAAGGGGGGAGAAGACAGGAAGGGGGGAGAAGACAGGAAGGGGGGGAGAAGACAGGAAGGAGAAGGGGGGGAGAAGACAGGAAGGAGAAGAGGGGGGGAGAAGACAGGAAGGAGAAGGGGGGAGAAGACAGGAAAGAGAGGGGGGGGAGAAGACAGGAAGGAGAAGGGGGGGAGAAGACAGGAAGGAGAGGGGGGGAGAAGACAGGAAGGAGAGGGGGGGGAGAAGACAGGAAGGAGAAGGGGGGGAGAAGACAGGAAGGAGAGGGGGGGGGAGAAGACAGGAAGGAGAAGAGGGGGAGAAATATGATTTATTATTATTATTCTAGATATGCAGCTGTCTACGTCACTGCTCAGGAACTAATAGATGTGTTTTGTCTTCATTCCTCTCAGTTCTGCAGTGGTTCCTGGGACAAGATGCTGAAGATCTGGTCAGCAGGTACAGTCCTATTGGATTAGTTTACAGCTCCCTGCTCTCTATAGGATCCATGTTAACTGTGGATCTCCTGTGTTATCCCTGCTAACTGTTCTGTTGTCCTGCCAGTGGCCACGGAGGAGGAGGAGGAGGAGGAAGAGGAGACTCCCAGCAGACCCAGGAAGAAACAGAAGACTGAACAGCTGGGACTGACCAGGGTGAGGAGAGCAGCCTAACCCTTACCTTACCCCAGACTAACCCTATCAGACTGACCAGGGTGAGGAGAGCAGCCTAACCCTTACCTTAACCCAGACTAACCCTATCAGACTGACCAGGGTGAGGAGAGCAGCCTAACCCTTACCTTAACCCAGACTAACCCTATCAGACTGACCAGGGTGAGGAGAGCAGCCTAACCCTTACCTTACCCCAGACTAACCCTATCAGACTGACCAGGGTGAGGAGAGCAGCCTAACCCTTACCTTAACCCAGACTAACCCTATCAGACTGACCAGGGTGAGGAGAGCAGCCTAACCCTTACCTTACCCCAGACTAACCCTATCAGACTGACCAGGGTGAGGAGAGCAGCCTAACCCTTACCTTACCCCAGACTAACCCTATCAGACTGACCAGGGTGAGGAGAGCAGCCTAACCCTTACCTTACCCCAGACTAACCCTATCAGACTGACCAGGGTGAGGAGAGCAGCCTAACCCTTACCTTAACCCAGACTAACCCTATCAGACTGACCAGGGTGAGGAGAGCAGCCTAACCCTTACCTTAACCCAGACTAACCCTATCAGACTGACCAGGGTGAGGAGAGCAGCCTAACCCTTACCTTAACCCAGACTAACCCTATCAGACTGACCAGGGTGAGGAGAGCAGCCTAACCCTTACCTTAACCCAGACTAACCCTATCAGACTGACCAGGGTGAGGAGAGCAGCCTAACCCTTACCTTAACCCAGACTAACCCTATCAGACTGACCAGGGTGAGGAGAGCAGCCTAACCCTTACCTTAACCCAGACTAACCCTATCAGACTGACCAGGGTGAGGAGAGCAGCCTAACCCTTACCTTAACCCAGACTAACCCTATCAGACTGACCAGGGTGAGGAGAGCAGCCTAACCCTTACCTTAACCCAGACTAACCCTATCAGACTGACCAGGGTGAGGAGAGCAGCCTAACCCTTACCTTAACCCAGACTAACCCTATCAGACTGACCAGGGTGAGGAGAGCAGCCTAACCCTTACCTTAACCCAGACTAACCCTATCAGACTGACCAGGGTGAGGAGAGCAGCCTAACCCTTACCTTAACCCAGACTAACCCTATCAGACTGACCAGGGTGAGGAGAGCAGCCTAACCCTTACCTTAACCCAGACTAACCCTATCAGACTGACCAGGGTGAGGAGAGCAGCCTAACCCTTACCTTAACCCAGACTAACCCTATCAGACGGACCAGGGTGAGGAGAGCAGCCTAACCCTTACCTTAACCCAGACTAACCCTATCAGACGGACCAGGGTAAGGAGCGTTAGGGATGGGTTATAGCTATGTTTTGTTCTGTGGTAGTGAACTGGGTCTTCAGACATGTTTGGAATGTTCTCTCCTCATGATGTTACCCAGGGTTAGGGGCTCCCAGGTCCCTCATCTTCCTCCTCTAGATACCCCTCATGATGTTACCCAGGGTTAGGGGCTCCCAGGTCATCTTCCTCCTCTAGATACCCCTCATGATGTTACCCAGGGTTAGGGGCTCCCAGGTCATCTTCCTCCTCTAGATACCCCTCATGATGTTACCCAGGGTTAGGGGCTCCCAGGTCATCTTCCTCCTGTAGATACCCCTCATGATGTTACCCAGGGTTAGGGGCTCCCAGGTCATCTTCCTCCTCTAGATACCCCTCATGATGTTACCCAGGGTTAGGGGCTCCCAGGTCATCTTCCTCCTCTAGATACCCCTCATGATGTTACCCAGGGTTAGGGGCTCCCAGGTCATCTTCCTCCTCTAGATACCCCTCATGATGTTACCCAGGGTTAGGGGCTCCCAGGTCATCTTCCTCCTCTAGATACCCCTCATGATGTTACCCAGGGTTAGGGGCTCCCAGGTCATCTTCCTCCTCTAGATACCCCTCATGATGTTACCCAGGGTTAGGGGCTCCCAGGTCATCTTCCTCCTCTAGATACCCCTCATGATGTTACCCAGGGTTAGGGGCTCCCAGGTCATCTTCCTCCTCTAGATACCCCTCATGATGTTACCCAGGGTTAGGGGCTCCCAGGTCCCTCATCTTCCTCCTCTAGATACCCCTCATGATGTTACCCAGGGTTAGGGGCTCCCAGGTCCCTCATCTTCCTCCTCTATATACCCCTCATGATGTTACCCAGGGTTAGGGGCTCCCAGGTCATCTTCCTCCTCTATATACCCCTCATGATGTTACCCAGGGTTAGGGGCTCCCAGGTCATCTTCCTCCTCTAGATACCCCTCATGATGTTACCCAGGGTTAGGGGCTCCCAGGTCCCTCATCTTCCTCCTCTAGATACCCCTCATGATGTTACCCAGGGTTAGGGGCTCCCAGGTCATCTTCCTCCTCTAGATACCCCTCATGATGTTACCCAGGGTTAGGGGCTCCCAGGTCATCTTCCTCCTCTAGATACCCCTCATGATGTTACCCAGGGTTAGGGGCTCCCAGGTCATCTTCCTCCTCTAGATACCCCTCATGATGTTACCCAGGGTTAGGGGCTCCCAGGTCATCTTCCTCCTCTAGATACCCCTCATGATGTTACCCAGGGTTAGGGGCTCCCAGGTCCCTCATCTTCCTCCTCTAGATACCCCTCATGATGTTACCCAGGGTTAGGGGCTCCCAGGTCATCTTCCTCCTCTAGATACCCCTCATGATGTTACCCAGGGTTAGGGGCTCCCAGGTCATCTTCCTCCTCTAGATACCCCTCATGATGTTACCCAGGGTTAGGGGCTCCCAGGTCATCTTCCTCCTCTAGATACCCCTCATGATGTTACCCAGGGTTAGGGGCTCCCAGGTCATCTTCCTCCTCTAGATACCCCTCATGATGTTACCCAGGGTTAGGGGCTCCCAGGTCCCTCATCTTCCTCCTCTAGATACCCCTCATGATGTTACCCAGGGTTAGGGGCTCCCAGGTCATCTTCCTCCTCTAGATACCCCTCATGATGTTACCCAGGGTTAGGGGCTCCCAGGTCCCTCATCTTCCTCCTCTAGATACCCCTCATGATGTTACCCAGGGTTAGGGGCTCCCAGGTCCCTCATCTTCCTCCTCTAGATACCCCTCATGATGTTACCCAGGGTTAGGGGCTCCCAGGTCATCTTCCTCCTCTAGATACCCCTCAATGTTACCCAGGGTTAGGGGCTCCCAGGTCATCTTCCTCCTCTAGATACCCCTCATGATGTTACCCAGGGTTAGGGGCTCCCAGGTCATCTTCCTCCACTAGATACCCCTCATGATGTTACCCAGGGTTAGGGGCTCCCAGGTCATCTTCCTCCTCTAGATACCCCTCATGATGTTACCCAGGGTTAGGGGCTCCCAGGTCCCTCATCTTCCTCCTCTAGATACCCCTCATGATGTTACCCAGGGTTAGGGGCTCCCAGGTCATCTTCCTCCTCTAGATACCCCTCATGATGTTACCCAGGGTTAGGGGCTCCCAGGTCCCTCATCTTCCTCCTCTAGATACCCCTCATGATGTTACCCAGGGTTAGGGGCTCCCAGGTCATCTTCCTCCTCTAGATACCCCTCATGATGTTACCCAGGGTTAGGGGCTCCCAGGTCCCTCATCTTCCTCCTCTAGATACCCCTCATGATGTTACCCAGGGTTAGGGGCTCCCAGGTCCCTCATCTTCCTCCTCTAGATACCCCTCATGATGTTACCCAGGGTTAGGGGCTCCCAGGTCATCTTCCTCCTCTAGATACCCCTCATGATGTTACCCAGGGTTAGGGGCTCCCAGGTCATCTTCCTCCTCTAGATACCCCTCAATGTTACCCAGGGTTAGGGGCTCCCAGGTCATCTTCCTCCTCTAGATACCCCTCATGATGTTACCCAGGGTTAGGGGCTCCCAGGTCATCTTCCTCCTCTAGATACCCCTCATGATGTTACCCAGGGTTAGGGGCTCCCAGGTCATCTTCCTCCTCTAGATACCCCTCATGATGTTACCCAGGGTTAGGGGCTCCCAGGTCATCTTCCTCCTCTAGATACCCCTCATGATGTTACCCAGGGTTAGGGGCTCCCAGGTCATCTTCCTCCTCTAGATACCCCTCATGATGTTACCCAGGGTTAGGGGCTCCCAGGTCATCTTCCTCCTCTAGATACCCCTCATGATGTTACCCAGGGTTAGGGGCTCCCAGGGTTAGGGGCTCCCAGGGTTAGGGGCTCCCAGGGTTAGGGGCTCCCAGGGTTAGGGGCTCCCAGGGTTAGGGGCCCCCAGGGTTAGGGGCTCCCAGTAGTGTATTAATCATCTTCCTCCTCTAGACTCCCCTCATGACATTGTCTGGTCACAACGAGGCGGTGTCGTCTGTCCTCTGGTTGGACAGCGAGGAGATCTGCAGTGCATCCTGGGACCACACCATCCGACTCTGGAACGCCGAGACCGGAGGCGTGAAGACCACACTGGTGAGAGACTCCCTAACCCTAACCCTAGACCACACTGGTGAGAGACTCCCTAGACCACACTGGTGAGAGACTCCCTAGACCACACTGGGGAGAGACTCCCTAGACCACACTGGGGAGAGACTCCCTAGACCACACTGGGGAGAGACTCCCTAGACCACACTGGGGAGAGACTCCCTAACCCTAACCCTAGACCACACTGGGGAGAGACTCCCTAGACCACACTGGGGAGAGACTCCCTAACCCTAACCCTAGACCACACTGGGGAGAGACTCCCTAACCCTAACCCTAGACCACACTGGGGAGAGACTCCCTAACCCTAACCCTAGACCACACTGGGGAGAGACTCCCTAGACCACACTGGGGAGAGACTCCCTAACCCTAACCCTAGACCCCACTGGGGAGAGACTCCCTAGACCACACTGGGGAGAGACTCCCTAGACCACACTGGGGAGAGACTCCCTAACCCTAGACCACACTGGGGAGAGACTCCCTAGACTCCACTGGGGAGAGACTCCCTAGACCACACTGGTGAGAGACTCCCTAACCCTAACCCTAGACCACACTGGGAGAGACTCCCTAGACCACACTGGGGAGAGACTCCCTAACCCTAACCCTAACCCTAGACCACACTGGGAGAGACTCCCTAGACCACACTGGGGAGAGACTCCCTAGACCACACTGGGGAGAGACTCCCTAGACCACACTGGGGAGAGACTCCCTAACCCTAACCCTAGACCACACTGGGGAGAGACTCCCTAACCCTAACCCTAGACCCCACTGGGGAGAGACTCCCTAACCCTAACCCTAGACCTCACTGGGGAGAGACTCCCTAACCCTAACCCTAGACCACACTGGGGAGAGACTCCCTAGACCCCACTGGGGAGAGACTCCCTAGACCACACTGGGGAGAGACTCCCTAGACCACACTGGGGAGAGACTCCCTAGACCACACTGGGGAGAGACTCCCTAGACCACACTGGGGAGAGACTCCCTAGACCACACTGGGGAGAGACTCCCTAGACCACACTGGGGAGAGACTCCCTAGACCACACTGGGGAGAGACTCCCTAGACCACACTGGGGAGAGACTCCCTAGACCACACTGGGGAGAGACTCCCTAACCCTAACCCTAGACCACACTGGGGAGAGACTCCCTAGACTCCACTGGGGAGAGACTCCCTAGACCACACTGGGAGAGACTCCCTAGACCACACTGGGGAGAGACTCCCTAGACCACACTGGGGAGAGACTCCCTAGACCACACTGGGGAGAGACTCCCTAACCCTAACCCTAGACCACACTGGGGAGAGACTCCCTAGACCACACTGGGGAGAGACTCCCTAACCCTAACCCTAGACCTCACTGGTGAGAGACTCCCTAACCCTAACCCTAGACCTCACTGGTGAGAGACTCCCTAGACCACACTGGGGAGAGACTCCCTAACCCTAACCCTAGACCACACTGGGGAGAGACTCCCTAGACTCCACTGGGGAGAGACTCCCTAGACCACACTGGGGAGAGACTCCCTAACCCTAACCCTAGACCTCACTGGGAGAGACTCCCTAGACCACACTGGGGAGAGACTCCCTAGACCACACTGGGGAGAGACTCCCTAACCCTAACCCTAACCCCACTGGGGAGAGACTCCCTAACCCTAACCCTAGACCCCACTGGGGAGAGACTCCCTAACCCTAACCCTAGACCACACTGGGGAGAGACTCCCTAACCCTAACCCTAGACCACACTGGGGAGAGACTCCCTAACCCTAACCCTAGACCACACTGGGGAGAGACTCCCTAACCCTAACCCTAGACCACACTGGGGAGAGACTCCCTAACCCTAACCCTAACCCTAGACCCCACTGGGGAGAGACTCCCTAGACCACACTGGGGAGAGACTCCCTAGACCACACTGGGGAGAGACTCCCTAACCCTAGACCACACTGGGGAGAGACTCCCTAGACCACACTGGGGAGAGACTCCCTAGACCACACTGGGGAGAGACTCCCTAGACCACACTGGGGAGAGACTCCCTAGACCACACTGGTGAGAGACTCCCTAACCCTAACCCTAGACCACACTGGGGAGAGACTCCCTAACCCTAGACCACACTGGGGAGAGACTCCCTAGACCACACTGGGGAGAGACTCCCTAACCCTAGACCACACTGGGGAGAGACTCCCTAGACCACACTGGGGAGAGACTCCCTAGACCACACTGGGGAGAGACTCCCTAGACCACACTGGTGAGAGACTCCCTAGACCACACTGGGGAGAGACTCCCTAGACCACACTGGGGAGAGACTCCCTAGACCACACTGGGAGAGACTCCCTAGACCACACTGGGGAGAGACTCCCTAGACCACACTGGGAGAGACTCCCTAGACCACACTGGGGAGAGACTCCCTAGACCACACTGGGGAGAGACTCCCTAACCCTAACCCTAGACCACACTGGGGAGAGACTCCCTAGACCACACTGGGGAGAGACTCCCTAGACCACACTGGGGAGAGACTCCCTAACCCTAACCCTAGACCACACTGGGGAGAGACTCCCTATACCCCACTGGTGAGAGACTCCCTAGACCACACTGGGGAGAGACTCCCTAGACCACACTGGGGAGAGACTCCCTAACCCTAACCCTAGACCACACTGGGGAGAGACTCCCTAACCCTAACCCTAGACCACACTGGGGAGAGACTCCCTAACCCTAACCCTAGACCACACTGGGAGAGACTCCCTAGACCACACTGTGGAGAGACTCCCTAGACCACACTGGGAGAGACTCCCTAGACCACACTGGGGAGAGACTCCCTAACCCTAACCCTAGACCTCACTGGGGAGAGACTCCCTAGACCACACTGGGGAGAGACTCCCTAACCCTAACCCTAGACCTCACTGGTGAGAGACTCCCTAGACCACACTGGGGAGAGACTCCCTAACCCTAACCCTAGACCTCACTGGGAGAGACTCCCTAGACCACACTGGGGAGAGACTCCTTAGACCACACTGGGGAGAGACTCCCTAGACCACACTGGGGAGAGACTCCCTAACCCTAACCCTAACCCCACTGGGGAGAGACTCCCTAACCCTAACCCTAGACCCCACTGGTGAGAGACTCCCTAACCCTAACCCTAGACCACACTGGGGAGAGACTCCCTAACCCTAACCCTAACCCTAGACCCCACTGGGGAGAGACTCCCTAGACCACACTGGGGAGAGACTCCCTAGACCACACTGGGGAGAGACTCCCTAACCCTAACCCTAGACCCCACTGGGGAGAGACTCCCTAGACCACACTGGGGAGAGACTCCCTAGACCACACTGGGGAGAGACTCCCTAGACCACACTGGGGAGAGACTCCCTAACCCTAACCCTAGACCACACTGGGGAGAGACTCCCTAACCCTAACCCTAGACCACACTGGGGAGAGACTCCCTAACCCTAACCCTAGACCACACTGGGGAGAGACTCCCTAACCCTAACCCTAGACCACACTGGGAGAGACTCCCTAACCCTAACCCTAGACCACACTGGGGAGAGACTCCCTAGACCCCACTGGGGAGAGACTCCCTAGACCACACTGGTGAGAGACTCCCTAGACCACACTGGGGAGAGACTCCCTAGACCACACTGGGGAGAGACTCCCTAACCCTAACCCTAGACCACACTGGGGAGAGACTCCCTAGACCACACTGGGGAGAGACTCCCTAGACCACACTGGGGAGAGACTCCCTAACCCTAACCCTAGACCCCACTGGTGAGAGACTCCCTAGACCACACTGGGGAGAGACTCCCTATACCCCACTGGTGAGAGACTCCCTAGACCACACTGGGGAGAGACTCCCTAGACCACACTGGGGAGAGACTCCCTAACCCTAACCCTAGACCACACTGGGGAGAGACTCCCTAACCCTAACCCTAGACCACACTGGGGAGAGACTCCCTAACCCTAACCCTAGACCACACTGGGAGAGACTCCCTAGACCACACTGGGGAGAGACTCCCTAGACCACACTGGGGAGAGACTCCCTAGACCACACTGGGGAGAGACTCCCTAACCCTAACCCTAGACCACACTGGGGAGAGACTCCCTAACCCTAACCCTAGACCACACTGGGGAGAGACTCCCTAACCCTAACCCTAGACCACACTGGGAGAGACTCCCTAGACCTCACTGGTGAGAGACTCCCTAGACCACACTGGGGAGAGACTCCCTAGACCACACTGGGGAGAGACTCCCTAGACCACACTGGGGAGAGACTCCCTAACCCTAGACCTCACTGGTGAGAGACTCCCTAACCCTAACCCTAGACCACACTGGGGAGAGACTCCCTAGACCACACTGGGGAGAGACTCCCTAACCCTAACCCTAGACCACACTGGGGAGAGACTCCCTAGACCACACTGGGGAGAGACTCCCTAACCCTAACCCTAGACCACACTGGGGAGAGACTCCCTAGACCACACTGGGGAGAGACTCCCTAACCCTAACCCTAGACCTCACTGGTGAGAGACTCCCTAACCCTAACCCTAGACCACACTGGGGAGAGACTCCCTAGACCACACTGGGGAGAGACTCCCTAGACCACACTGGGGAGAGACTCCCTAACCCTAACCCTAGACCACACTGGGGAGAGACTCCCTAGACTCCACTGGGGAGAGACTCCCTAGACCACACTGGGGAGAGACTCCTTAGACCACACTGTGGAGAGACTCCCTAGACCACACTGGGAGAGACTCCCTAGACCACACTGGGGAGAGACTCCCTAGACCACACTGGGGAGAGACTCCCTAACCCTAACCCTAGACCACACTGGGGAGAGACTCCCTAGACCACACTGGGGAGAGACTCCCTAACCCTAACCCTAGACCACACTGGGGAGAGACTCCCTAGACCACACTGGGGAGAGACTCCCTAACCCTAACCCTAGACCACACTGGGGAGAGACTCCCTAGACCACACTGGGGAGAGACTCCTTAGACCACACTGTGGAGAGACTCCCTAGACCACACTGGGGAGAGACTCCCTAGACCACACTGGGGAGAGACTCCCTAACCCTAACCCTAGACCACACTGGGAGAGACTCCCTAGACCACACTGGGGAGAGACTCCCTAGACCACACTGGGGAGAGACTCCCTAACCCTAACCCTAGACCTCACTGGGAGAGACTCCCTAGACCACACTGGGGAGAGACTCCCTAGACCACACTGGGGAGAGACTCCCTAGACCACACTGGGGAGAGACTCCCTAACCCTAACCCTAGACCACACTGGGGAGAGACTCCCTAGACCACACTGGGGAGAGACTCCCTAACCCTAACCCTAGACCCCACTGGGGAGAGACTCCCTTACCCTAGACCACACTGGGGAGAGACTCCCTAGACCACACTGGGGAGAGACTCCCTAGACCACACTGGGGAGAGACTCCCTAACCCTAGACCACACTGGGGAGAGACTCCCTAGACCCCACTGGGGAGAGACTCCCCTCACAACCTCTTAGTTGATAACTGATAAGTTGATCTCCCCTTCTCTTCTTCTCTATAGACGGGCAGTAAGGTGTTTAACCATGTCTCCTACTCTCCACTGTGTCGGCGCCTGGCCTCTGGCAGCACTGACAGACACGTCAGGCTGTGGGACCCTCGCTCCAAAGGTCACAACTAAATCACATCACTTCATTTAAACATCTCCTTGCACTTTCCAATGTACATTAGAACATCTCTCTTGGGTGTGTGTATTTGTAATTATTAAGGATCCCCATTAGTTCCTGCCAAGGCAGCAGCTACTCTTCCTGGGGTTTATTATGGATCCCCATTAGTTCCTGCCAAGGCAGCAGCTACTCTTCCTGGGGTTTATTATGGATCCCCATTAGTTCCTGCCAAGGCAGCAGCTACTCTTCCTGGGGTCCAGCAACATTAAGGCAGTTATAATTTCAAATATTACATGACATTACATTTCATAACACTTTACCCAATACATGTAGTGTGTTCCCTCAGGCCACTACTCCACTACCACATATTTACAATCCAACATCCATGTGTACGTGTGTGTAGAGTGCCTGTCTCTTCCCAGTCCCTGCTGTTCCATAAGGTGTGTGTGTGTGTGTGTGTGTAGAGTGCCTGTCTCTTCCCAGTCCCCGCTGTTCCATAAGGTGTGTGTGTGTGTGTGTGTGTAGAGTGCCTATCTCTTCCCAGTCCCCGCTGTTCCATAAGGTGTGTGTGTGTGTGTGTGTGTAGAGTGCCTGTCTCTTCCCAGTCCCTGCTGGTCCATAAGGTGTGTGTGTGTGTGTGTGTGTAGAGTGCCTGTCTCTTCCCAGTCCCTGCTGGTCCATAAGGTGTGTGTGTGTGTGTGTGTAGAGTGCCTGTCTCTTCCCAGTCCCTGCTGTTCCATAAGGTGTGTGTGTATCTTGTGTGTGTGTGTGTGTGTGTGTGTGTGTGTGTAGACGGGTCGTTGGTGCTGCTGTCTCTTACCTCTCACAGCGGCTGGGTCACGGCGGTGAAGTGGGCTCCTTCCCATGAGCACCAGCTGGTGTCTGGTTCCCTCGACAACGTGGTCAAACTCTGGGACACCAGGAGGTCTGTATTCTGGGGGGGTTAGGGGTAGAGGCTGGGAGGTAGGGGGGTAGGGTTAGAGGGGGTAGGGGGTAGGATTAGAGGCTGGGAGATAGGGGGTAGGGGTAGAGGCTGGGAGGTAGGGGGTAGGATTAGAGGTTGGGAGATAGGGGGTAGGGTTAGAGGCTGGGAGATAGGGGGTAGGGTTAGAGGCTGGGAGATAGGGGGTAGGGTTAGAGGCTGGGAGATAGGGGGTAGGGTTAGAGGCTGGGAGATAGGGGGTAGGGTTAGAGGCTGGGAGATAGGGGGTAGGGTTAGAGGCTGGGAGATAGGGGGTAGGGTTAGAGGCTGGGAGATAGGGGGTAGGGTTAGAGGCTGGGAGATAGGGGGTAGGGTTAGAGGCTGGGAGATAGGGGGTAGGGTTAGAGGCTGGGAGATAGGGGGTAGGGTTAGAGGAGGTAGGGTTAGAGGAGGTAGGGGGGTAGGGTTAGGGGTTAGAGGTTAGGGGTTAGATGGGGTAGAGGTCAGAGGATCTAGTGTTTACTAAAAGTGTGTTTGTGTTCCAGCTGCAAGACTCCTCTGTATGATGTGTCTGCCCATGAGGACAAGGTGCTCTGTGTGGACTGGACTGACAGCAGGGTGAGACACCCTGGATTCACCTGTAGAGACACCAACACACATCTAGCCTGGATTCACCTGTAGAGACACCAACACACATCTAGCCTGGATTCCCCTGTAGAGACACCATCTAGCCTGGATTCACCTGTAGAGACACCAACACACATCTAGCCTGGATTCACCTGTAGAGACACCAACACACATCTAGCCTGGATTCCCCTGTAGAGACACCAACACACATCTAGCCTGGATTCACCTGTAGAGACACCAACACACATCTAGCCTGGATTCACCTGTAGAGACACCAACACACATCTAGCCTGTATTCACCTGTAGAGACACCAACACACATCTAGCCTGGATTCACCTGTAGAGACACCATCTAGCCTGGATTCACCTGTAGAGACACCATCTAGCCTGGATTCACCTGTAGAGACACCATCTAGCCTGGATTCCCCTGTAGAGACACCAACACACATCTAGCCTGGATTCCCCTGTAGAGACACCAACACACATCTAGCCTGGATTCACCTGTAGAGACACCAACACACATCTAGCCTGGATTCCCCTGTAGAGACACCAACACACATCTAGCCTGGATTCACCTGTAGAGACACCATCTAGCCTGGATTCACCTGTAGAGACACCATCTAGCCTGGATTCCCCTGTAGAGACACCATCTAGCCTGTATTCACCTGTAGAGACACCAACACACATCTAGCCTGTATTCACCTGCAGAGACACCATCTAGCCTGGATTCACCTGTAGAGACACCATCACACATCTAGCCTGGATTCACCTGTAGAGACACCAACACACATCTAGCCTGGATTCACCTGTAGAGACACCATCTAGCCTGTATTCACCTGTAGAGACACCATCTAGCCTGGATTCCCCTGTAGAGACACCATCTAGCCTGGATTCACCTGTAGAGACACCATCTAGCCTGGATTCACCTGTAGAGACACCATCTAGCCTGGATTCACCTGTAGAGACACCATCTAGCCTGTATTCACCTGTAGAGACACCATCACACATCTAGCCTGGATTCACCTGTAGAGACACCAACACACATCTAGCCTGGATTCACCTGTAGAGACACCATCTAGCCTGTATTCACCTGTAGAGACACCATCTAGCCTGGATTCCCCTGTAGAGACACCATCTAGCCTGGATTCACCTGTAGAGACACCATCTAGCCTGGATTCACCTGTAGAGACACCATCTAGCCTGGATTCACCTGTAGAGACACCAACACACATCTAGCCTGGATTCACCTGTAGAGACACCAACACACATCTAGCCTGGATTCCCCTGTAGAGACACCAACACACATCTAGCCTGGATTCCCCTGTAGAGACACCAACACACATCTAGCCTGGATTCACCTGTAGAGACACAAACACACATCTAGCCTGGATTCACCTGTAGAGACACCATCTAGCCTGGATTCACCTGTAGAGACACCAACACACATCTAGCCTGGATTCACCTGTAGAGACACCATCTAGCCTGGATTCCCCTGTAGAGACACCAACACACATCTAGCCTGGATTCACCTGTAGAGACACCATCTAGCCTGGATTCACCTGTAGAGACACCAACACACATCTAGCCTGGATTCACCTGTAGAGACACCAACACACATCTAGCCTGGATTCCCCTGTAGAGACACCAACACACATCTAGCCTGGATTCACCTGTAGAGACACCAACACACATCTAGCCTGGATTCCCCTGTAGAGACACCATCACACATCTAGCCTGGATTCACCTGTAGAGACACCAACACACATCTAGCCTGGATTCCCCTGTAGAGACACCAACACACATCTAGCCTGGATTCACCTGTAGAGACACCATCTAGCCTGGATTCACCTGTAGAGACACCATCTAGCCTGGATTCACCTGTAGAGACACCAACACACATCTAGCCTGGATTCCCCTGTAGAGACACCAACACACATCTAGCCTGGATTCCCCTGTAGAGACACCATCTAGCCTGGATTCCCCTGTAGAGACACCATCTAGCCTGGATTCACCTGTAGAGACACCATCTAGCCTGGATTCACCTGTAGAGACACCAACACACATCTAGCCTGGATTCACCTGTAGAGACACCATCACACATCTAGCCTGGATTCCCCTGTAGAGACACCAACACACATCTAGCCTGTATTCCCCTGTAGAGACACCAACACACATCTAGCCTGGATTCACCTGTAGAGACACCAACACACATCTAGCCTGGATTCCCCTGTAGAGACACCATCTAGCCTGGATTCACCTGCAGAGACACCATCTAGCCTGGATTCCCCTGTAGAGACACCAACACACATCTAGCCTGGATTCACCTGTAGAGACACCAACACACATCTAGCCTGGATTCACCTGTAGAGACACCAACACACATCTAGCCTGGATTCACCTGTAGAGACACCAACACACATCTAGCCTGGATTCACCTGTAGAGACACCATCTAGCCTGGATTCACCTGTAGAGACACCATCTAGCCTGGATTCCCCTGTAGAGACACCATCTAGCCTGGATTCCCCTGTAGAGACACCATCTAGCCTGGATTCACCTGTAGAGACACCATCTAGCCTGGATTCACCTGCAGAGACACCAACACACATCTAGCCTGGATTCACCTGTAGAGACACCAACACACATCTAGCCTGGATTCCCCTGTAGAGACACCAACACACATCTAGCCTGGATTCACCTGTAGAGACACCATCTAGCCTGGATTCACCTGTAGAGACACCATCTAGCCTGGATTCCCCTGTAGAGACACCATCTAGCCTGGATTCCCCTGTAGAGACACCAACACACATCTAGCCTGGATTCCCCTGTAGAGACACCAACACACATCTAGCCTGGATTCACCTGTAGAGACACCAACACACATCTAGCCTGGATTCACCTGTAGAGACACCAACACACATCTAGCCTGGATTCACCTGTAGAGACACCAACACACATCTAGCCTGGATTCCCCTGTAGAGACACCAACACACATCTAGCCTGGATTCACCTGTAGAGACACCATCTAGCCTGGATTCACCTGTAGAGACACCAACACACATCTAGCCTGGATTCACCTGTAGAGACACCATCTAGCCTGGATTCACCTGTAGAGACACCAACACACATCTAGCCTGTATTCACCTGTAGAGACACCATCACACATCTAGCCTGGATTCACCTGTAGAGACACCATCTAGCCTGTATTCACCTGTAGAGACACCAACACACATCTAGCCTGGATTCCCCTGTAGAGACACCATCACACATCTAGCCTGTATTCACCTGTAGAGACACCATCACACATCTAGCCTGGATTCCCCTGTAGAGACACCATCACACATCTAGCCTGTATTCACCTGTAGAGACACCAACACACATCTAGCCTGGATTCACCTGTAGAGACACCATCTAGCCTGGATTCACCTGTAGAGACACCAACACACATCTAGCCTGGATTCCCCTGTAGAGACACCAACACACATCTAGCCTGGATTCCCCTGTAGAGACACCAACACACATCTAGCCTGGATTAACCTGTAGAGACACCATCTAGCCTGGATTCACCTGTAGAGACACCATCTAGCCTGGATTCACCTGTAGAGACACCATCTAGCCTGGATTCACCTGTAGAGACACCATCTAGCCTGGATTCCCCTGTATTCTGTCCAAGGTTTTGTGTTCCGTTTCTCTTCTAACTGGTGTACCTCCTCTCCTCTTGCAGTTGGTGTTGAGTGGAGGAGCTGACAACAAGCTGTACACATACAGATACACAGCCTGCGAGACGGACGCTGGAGCCTAGACTAGAGACAGACAGTATAGATATAGCACCAGTGTTCTTTATTGGATATTATTGAAATGCAGTATCCAGTCTTTGTGCTTATTCTGAATTCTAATTTGTTTTATTTTTGTTTTCTTAATGTTACTTTTTATTTCTCTCAGATGTATTATTGCCTGTTGATTAAAGCATTTCCTGATGTAGATATGTTTATTTATGAACAGCTACAGTTGTGTTGATGTTCTTCATGATATAAGATAGCCAAGATGACATACTGTTTTCTAAGATACAGATGGTCTCCATTTAATACTGCGTATGAATGTAACTACAGTTTACAGATTGAACTAGTGTATTGAGAACCATCAGTGGCAGGTCTCAATTCTCTATACTGCCCTCTGTTGGGATAGATGAATAGATCCAGGCCTACTGGGTTCATAAAGTCACATCATTCCTACTGTGGTTGTTAATCAGAATGTCTGTCTACATCCATGATATACCAGTATTTAAATACAATAACCACCCTGTCATCAGTTTTTCTGATGAAAGAACTTTGTATTTTACTGCTGCACCTTTTATTAGGGTTGTATTGTTGAAGATGCCGGTTTCACTAGTACATGATGTGCCCTGCAAACATTCCCCATTTCTCCTGCACCTCATCGAGTGAGGTTGGGGTTAGTGTCCTTCAGACGTTTTAAACTATAATGTTTGTCCAACTGGTTTGATCTGTGATGTTGAGACGTCCCCACAGCGGCCGGACAGAGGACAGACACTTTGCATATCCCGTTTCTGTGAGTCAGTTGTTGGTTGGTGGCTAGTGCTGCTAACGGTAGCTAGCTGGATACCCTGACTGCCGGACAAAGGGACTTCTGGACAGAGCTTCATTCAACGGTAAAGCCAAAACAATGTGATGATGCAAGACGTCTGCGTATTGCGTTTATATGGGCAACATTTTATCCGTAGACAAAGTCATTTGGACTAGCTAACGTTACGTTGGTTAGAATTAGCAGGTTATACTGCCGTAGGTTAGCATCAAGCTAGCGGCGCATCCTGGAAAACGTTGCAAACATTAGCTAGCTAGCTGGAACAGGAACTAGCAACATGCAGTTATTTACTAAACACGCACGTTGAGAAGAAACAGGTTTGATGTTGTGAGGGGTGGAATAACTGCATGGAGATCACTTGGCTTGGGCACCTACACGTAGCTAGCTCGCCATAAATTAGCAATAGCAGCTAGCTACCTCATAATGGTTACTAAACACCTGGTAACCAACCTGCTGGTTACTGGACACCTGGTAACCAACCTGCTGGTTACTGGACACCTGGTAACCAACCTGCTGGTTACTGAACACCTGGTAACCAACCTGCTGGTTACTGAACACCTGGTAACCAACCTGCTGATTACTAAACACCTGGTAACCAACCTGCTGGTTACTGGACACCTGGTAACCAACCTGCTGGTTACTGGACACCTGGTAACCAACCTGCTGGTTACTGAACACCTGGTAAACCACCTGCTGGTTACTGAACACCTGGTAACCAACCTGCTGGTTACTGAACACCTGGTAACCAACCTGCTGGTTACTGAACACCTGGTAACCAACCTGCTGGTTACTGAACACCTGGTAACCAACCTGCTGGTTACTGAACACCTGGTAACCAACCTGCTGGTTACTGAACACCTGGTAACCAACCTGCTGGTTACTGAACACCTGGTAACCAACCTGCTGGTTACTGAACACCTGGTAACCAACCTGCTGGTTACTGAACACCTGGTAATTTTTTTTTTTATATATTTTTTTTTTTATTATTTTTTTTTTTTTTTTTTTTTAGTCATTTAGCAGACGCTCTTATCCAGAGCGACTTACAGTTAGTGAGTGCATACATATTTTTATTTTTCATACTGGCCCCCCGCGGGAATCGAACCCACAACCCTGGCGTTGCAAACGCCATGCTCTATCAACATCCCTGCCGGCCATTCCCTCCCCTACCCTGGACGACGCTGGGCCAATTGTGCGCCGCCCCATGGGTCTCCCGGTCACGGCCGGCTACGACAGAGCCTGGATTCGAACCAGGATCTCTAGTGGCACAGCTAGCACTGCGATGCAGTGCATTAGACCACTGCGCCACTCGGGAGACTCGGGAGACCAACCTGCTGGTTACTGAACACCTGGTAACCAACCTGCTGGTTACTGAACACCTGGTAAACCACCTGCTGGTTACTGAACACCTGGTTACCAACCTACTGGTTACTGAACACCTGGTAACCAACCTGCTGGTTACTGAACACCTGGTAAACCACCTGCTGGTTACTAAACACCTGGTAACCAACCTGCTGGTTACTGAACACCTGGTAACCAACCTGCTGGTTACTGAACACCTGGTAACCAACCTACTGGCGACGTCTCCCAGTCTGCCTTCTGGTTGACGCTGGCAGGTGTCGATCCGTTTATCCTTTATTTTGTATTCATATTTTTTATTGCAGAAACACCACTATACATACAAGAAGTATACTAACAGACAATGATAAATGCTAGGGGGTACAACACATTACAGATTATACAAATACTTTAAAAGATACACACGTATTGATTGTTTTAACAGCTTTCTTATTGGAAGAATGTAGAATGGTCCTAATGTACTGCTCGAACTACTTATAGAAAACATGGAACAGTGGTTTTTTATTAGTGAATTTACATTTATGAATATGACATTTTGCCAATAGCACAATTAGATTTAAGAGGTCAAATAGTTTTTCTTTATCCTTATTATAGTTAAGGAAACCGAGCAGCACATTCTCCCATAATAAACAAAAGTCGTCAAGAATATTAACAATTATAAAACTATAAATATCTTGCCATAATTTATTTTACATGTAGACAATGCCAAAATAAATGCAAAACTGTTTCTGGATGCTCAACACAAAAAGTACAGTTAATGTTAATATATTCTTTGAGTTTCTTCAGGTAATATTTTGCAGGGTAATACTGATGGATCGTTCTGAATCTATGTATTCTGTGAGTTTCTTCAGGTAATATTTTGCAGGGTAATACTGATGGATCGTTCTGAATCTATGTATTCTGTGAGTTTGTTCGGGTAATATTTTGCAGGGTAATACTGATGGATCGTTCTGAAAGAGACATCTGACTGTTAACAAGCAGGTATTTGTGTGTTAATAACAAACCTTTTTCCAACCGATATTTTTTATTTTATTTTATTTCACCTTTATTTAACCAGGTAAGAAGCCAGTTGAGAACAAGTTCTCATTTACAACTGCGACCTGGCCAAGATAAAGCAAAGCAGTGCGATATTATTGACAAATGTATTCCAGTAAGTTGTGACATAAGGAATAGATACAATATCCCTTTGAAATACAGCACGTAGAGATCTGTTGTTCTGAGGGAGCAAGGAGAAACACATTGTTCCTCATGGAGAGTCAACTGGATTAATAAGCGAGGGTAGCTCAAGAAGGTGAGGTCTGGTTACACCTCTAAACAACACGAGAGTTCCAGATGGCTATGGCGAACTCTAGGTTTAACAGTGATATTGGAACGAGATAAAAAGTCCTCATAATAGAGTAATAACATTGTAAAGTGATTATCCCACTGGCTATAAGGTGAATGCACCAATGTGTAAGTCGCTCTGGATAAGAGCGTCTGCTAAATGACGTAAATGTAAATGTAAATGTAATAATCCTTCTGCATTAAAACGTTGACTCACCAGCAGGATATGATTATTAAACCAGTTCTTAAAAAATAAAGACTTATTTCTATACAAAATATCCTTATTGTTCCAAATGAAATACCTATGCGGAGAAAAATTATGTTTATATATTAATGACCACGCTAAGAATACTTGTCTATGAAAAGCTGATATTTTGTAGTAATCTTATCAATGTTATAATTACAAAGTTACATCAAATTGAAGCCACCAAAACGGGAGAAGATATGAGGGATGAAATTCCAAATTGAAGTTGGATTCTTTAAGAAATGTTTAGCCTAATTTATCTTAAAAGTATTATTCAAAGTAGGAAAATCTAAAAAATGTAGACCACCATATTCATATGTGTTCATAACGAGAGATTTACTAATATAATGTGTACGATTTTTACAGATGAAGTTGAAAAGCATCAGGTCAACTGATTTACCTATTGTGTTGTCTAGATGTAGGGACTGCTTTACCTATTGTGTTGTCTAGATGTAGGGACTGGACTGCTTTACCTATTGTGTTGTCTAGATGTAGGGACTGGACTGCTTTACCTATTGTGTTGTCTAGATGTAGGGACTGGACTGCTTTACCTATTGTGTTGTCTAGATGTAGGGACTGGGCTGCTTTACCTATTGTGTTGTCTAGATGTAGGGACTGGACTGCTTTACCTATTGTGTTGTCTAGATGTAGGGACTGCTTTACCTATTGTGTTGTCTAGATGTAGGGACTGCTTTACCTATTGTGTTGTCTAGATGTAGGGACTGGGCTGCTTTACCTATTGTGTTGTCTAGATGTAGGGACTGGGCTGCTTTACCTATTGTGTTGTCTAGATGTAGGGACTGGGCTGCTTTACCTATTGTGTTGTCTAGATGTAGGGACTGGACTGCTTTACCTATTGTGTTGTCTAGATGTAGGGACTGGACTGCTTTACCTATTGTGTTGTCTAGATGTAGGGACTGGGCTGCTTTACCTATTGTGTTGTCTAGATGTAGGGACTGGGCTGCTTTACCTATTGTGTTGTCTAGATGTAGGGACTGGGCTGCTTTACCTATTGTGTTGTCTAGATGTAGGGACTGGGCTGCTTTACCTATTGTGTTGTCTAGATGTAGGGACTGCTTTACCTATTGTGTTGTCTAGATGTAGGGACTGGACTGCTTTACCTATTGTGTTGTCTAGATGTAGGGACTGCTTTACCTATTGTGTTGTCTAGATGTAGGGACTGGACTGCTTTACCTATTGTGTTGTCTAGATGTAGGGACTGGACTGCTTTACCTATTGTGTTGTCTAGATGTAGGGACTGGGCTGCTTTACCTATTGTGTTGTCTAGATGTAGGGACTGGGCTGCTTTACCTATTGTGTTGTCTAGATGTAGGGACTGGACTGCTTTACCTATTGTGTTGTCTAGATGTAGGGACTGGGCTGCTTTACCTATTGTGTTGTCTAGATGTAGGGACTGGGCTGCTTTACCTATTGTGTTGTCTAGATGTAGGGACTGGACTGCTTTACCTATTGTGTTGTCTAGATGTAGGGACTGGGCTGCTTTACCTATTGTGTTGTCTAGATGTAGGGACTGGACTGCTTTACCTATTGTGTTGTCTAGATGTAGGGACTGCTTTACCTATTGTGTTGTCTAGATGTAGGGACTGGGCTGCTTTACCTATTGTGTTGTCTAGATGTAGGGACTGGACTGCTTTACCTATTGTGTTGTCTAGATGTAGGGACTGGGCTGCTTTACCTATTGTGTTGTCTAGATGTAGGGACTGGACTGCTTTACCTATTGTGTTGTCTAGATGTAGGGACTGGGCTGCTTTACCTATTGTGTTGTCTAGATGTAGGGACTGGACTGCTTTACCTATTGTGTTGTCTAGATGTAGGGACTGGGCTGCTTTACCTATTGTGTTGTCTAGATGTAGGGACTGGACTGCTTTACCTATTGTGTTGTCTAGATGTAGGGACTGCTTTACCTATTGTGTTGTCTAGATGTAGGGACTGCTTTACCTATTGTGTTGTCTAGATGTAGGGACTGGGCTGCTTTACCTATTGTGTTGTCTAGATGTAGGGACTGCTTTACCTATTGTGTTGTCTAGATGTAGGGACTGGGCTGCTTTACCTATTGTGTTGTCTAGATGTAGGGACTGGGCTGCTTTACCTATTGTGTTGTCTAGATGTAGGGACTGGGCTGCTTTACCTATTGTGTTGTCTAGATGTAGGGACTGGACTGCTTTACCTATTGTGTTGTCTAGATGTAGGGACTGGACTGCTTTACCTATTGTGTTGTCTAGATGTAGGGACTGGACTGCTTTACCTATTGTGTTGTCTAGATGTAGGGACTGGGCTGCTTTACCTATTGTGTTGTCTAGATGTAGGGACTGGGCTGCTTTACCTATTGTGTTGTCTAGATGTAGGGACTGCTTTACCTATTGTGTTGTCTAGATGTAGGGACTGGGCTGCTTTACCTATTGTGTTGTCTAGATGTAGGGACTGCTTTACCTATTGTGTTGTCTAGATGTAGGGACTGGACTGCTTTACCTATTGTGTTGTCTAGATGTAGGGACTGGGCTGCTTTACCTATTGTGTTGTCTAGATGTAGGGACTGGGCTGCTTTACCTATTGTGTTGTCTAGATGTAGGGACTGGGCTGCTTTACCTATTGTGTTGTCTAGATGTAGGGACTGGACTGCTTTACCTATTGTGTTGTCTAGATGTAGGGACTGGGCTGCTTTACCTATTGTGTTGTCTAGATGTAGGGACTGCTTTACCTATTGTGTTGTCTAGATGTAGGGACTGGACTGCTTTACCTATTGTGTTGTCTAGATGTAGGGACTGCTTTACCTATTGTGTTGTCTAGATGTAGGGACTGGACTGCTTTACCTATTGTGTTGTCTAGATGTAGGGACTGCTTTACCTATTGTGTTGTCTAGATGTAGGGACTGGGCTGCTTTACCTATTGTGTTGTCTAGATGTAGGGACTGGACTGCTTTACCTATTGTGTTGTCTAGATGTAGGGACTGCTTTACCTATTGTGTTGTCTAGATGTAGGGACTGGACTGCTTTACCTATTGTGTTGTCTAGATGTAGGGACTGGGCTGCTTTACCTATTGTGTTGTCTAGATGTAGGGACTGGGCTGCTTTACCTATTGTGTTGTCTAGATGTAGGGACTGGACTGCTTTACCTATTGTGTTGTCTAGATGTAGGGACTGCTTTACCTATTGTGTTGTCTAGATGTAGGGACTGGGCTGCTTTACCTATTGTGTTGTCTAGATGTAGGGACTGGACTGCTTTACCTATTGTGTTGTCTAGATGTAGGGACTGGACTGCTTTACCTATTGTGTTGTCTAGATGTAGGGACTGGACTGCTTTACCTATTGTGTTGTCTAGATGTAGGGACTGCTTTACCTATTGTGTTGTCTAGATGTAGGGACTGGGCTGCTTTACCTATTGTGTTGTCTAGATGTAGGGACTGGACTGCTTTACCTATTGTGTTGTCTAGATGTAGGGACTGGGCTGCTTTACCTATTGTGTTGTCTAGATGTAGGGACTGCTTTACCTATTGTGTTGTCTAGATGTAGGGACTGGACTGCTTTACCTATTGTGTTGTCTAGATGTAGGGACTGGGCTGCTTTACCTATTGTGTTGTCTAGATGTAGGGACTGGGCTGCTTTACCTATTGTGTTGTCTAGATGTAGGGACTGCTTTACCTATTGTGTTGTCTAGATGTAGGGACTGGGCTGCTTTACCTATTGTGTTGTCTAGATGTAGGGACTGGACTGCTTTACCTATTGTGTTGTCTAGATGTAGGGACTGGGCTGCTTTACCTATTGTGTTGTCTAGATGTAGGGACTGGACTGCTTTACCTATTGTGTTGTCTAGATGTAGGGACTGGGCTGCTTTACCTATTGTGTTGTCTAGATGTAGGGACTGGACTGCTTTACCTATTGTGTTGTCTAGATGTAGGGACTGGGCTGCTTTACCTATTGTGTTGTCTAGATGTAGGGACTGCTTTACCTATTGTGTTGTCTAGATGTAGGGACTGCTTTACCTATTGTGTTGTCTAGATGTAGGGACTGGACTGCTTTACCTATTGTGTTGTCTAGATGTAGGGACTGGGCTGCTTTACCTATTGTGTTGTCTAGATGTAGGGACTGGGCTGCTTTACCTATTGTGTTGTCTAGATGTAGGGACTGGGCTGCTTTACCTATTGTGTTGTCTAGATGTAGGGACTGCTTTACCTATTGTGTTGTCTAGATGTAGGGACTGGGCTGCTTTACCTATTGTGTTGTCTAGATGTAGGGACTGGACTGCTTTACCTATTGTGTTGTCTAGATGTAGGGACTGGGCTGCTTTACCTATTGTGTTGTCTAGATGTAGGGACTGCTTTACCTATTGTGTTGTCTAGATGTAGGGACTGGGCTGCTTTACCTATTGTGTTGTCTAGATGTAGGGACTGCTTTACCTATTGTGTTGTCTAGATGTAGGGACTGGACTGCTTTACCTATTGTGTTGTCTAGATGTAGGGACTGGACTGCTTTACCTATTGTGTTGTCTAGATGTAGGGACTGGGCTGCTTTACCTATTGTGTTGTCTAGATGTAGGGACTGGGCTGCTTTACCTATTGTGTTGTCTAGATGTAGGGACTGCTTTACCTATTGTGTTGTCTAGATGTAGGGACTGGGCTGCTTTACCTATTGTGTTGTCTAGATGTAGGGACTGGACTGCTTTACCTATTGTGTTGTCTAGATGTAGGGACTGGGCTGCTTTACCTATTGTGTTGTCTAGATGTAGGGACTGCTTTACCTATTGTGTTGTCTAGATGTAGGGACTGGACTGCTTTACCTATTGTGTTGTCTAGATGTAGGGACTGCTTTACCTATTGTGTTGTCTAGATGTAGGGACTGGACTGCTTTACCTATTGTGTTGTCTAGATGTAGGGACTGGGCTGCTTTACCTATTGTGTTGTCTAGATGTAGGGACTGCTTTACCTATTGTGTTGTCTAGATGTAGGGACTGGGCTGCTTTACCTATTGTGTTGTCTAGATGTAGGGACTGGACTGCTTTACCTATTGTGTTGTCTAGATGTAGGGACTGGGCTGCTTTACCTATTGTGTTGTCTAGATGTAGGGACTGGACTGCTTTACCTATTGTGTTGTCTAGATGTAGGGACTGCTTTACCTATTGTGTTGTCTAGATGTAGGGACTGGGCTGCTTTACCTATTGTGTTGTCTAGATGTAGGGACTGGACTGCTTTACCTATTGTGTTGTCTAGATGTAGGGACTGGGCTGCTTTACCTATTGTGTTGTCTAGATGTAGGGACTGGACTGCTTTACCTATTGTGTTGTCTAGATGTAGGGACTGCTTTACCTATTGTGTTGTCTAGATGTAGGGACTGGGCTGCTTTACCTATTGTGTTGTCTAGATGTAGGGACTGGGCTGCTTTACCTATTGTGTTGTCTAGATGTAGGGACTGCTTTACCTATTGTGTTGTCTAGATGTAGGGACTGGGCTGCTTTACCTATTGTGTTGTCTAGATGTAGGGACTGGCTTTACCTATTGTGTTGTCTAGATGTAGGGACTGGACTGCTTTACCTATTGTGTTGTCTAGATGTAGGGACTGGCTTTACCTATTGTGTTGTCTAGATGTAGGGACTGGACTGCTTTACCTATTGTGTTGTCTAGATGTAGGGACTGGCTGCTTTACCTATTGTGTTGTCTAGATGTAGGGACTGGGCTGCTTTACCTATTGTGTTGTCTAGATGTAGGGACTGGGCTGCTTTACCTATTGTGTTGTCTAGATGTAGGGACTGGCTGCTTTACCTATTGTGTTGTCTAGATGTAGGGACTGGACTGCTTTACCTATTGTGTTGTCTAGATGTAGGGACTGGCTGCTTACCTATTGTGTTGTCTAGATGTAGGGACTGGCTGCTTTACCTATTGTGTTGTCTAGATGTAGGGACTGGACTGCTTTACCTATTGTGTTGTCTAGATGTAGGGACTGGACTGCTTTACCTATTGTGTTGTCTAGATGTAGGGACTGGGCTGCTTTACCTATTGTGTTGTCTAGATGTAGGGACTGGGCTGCTTTACCTATTGTGTTGTCTAGATGTAGGGACTGCTTTACCTATTGTGTTGTCTAGATGTAGGGACTGGACTGCTTTACCTATTGTGTTGTCTAGATGTAGGGACTGGCTTTACCTATTGTGTTGTCTAGATGTAGGGACTGGACTGCTTTACCTATTGTGTTGTCTAGATGTAGGGACTGGACTGCTTTACCTATTGTGTTGTCTAGATGTAGGGACTGGGCTGCTTTACCTATTGTGTTGTCTAGATGTAGGGACTGGCTGCTTTACCTATTGTGTTGTCTAGATGTAGGGACTGGGCTGCTTTACCTATTGTGTTGTCTAGATGTAGGGACTGGACTGCTTTACCTATTGTGTTGTCTAGATGTAGGGACTGGACTGCTTTACCTATTGTGTTGTCTAGATGTAGGGACTGGCTGCTTTACCTATTGTGTTGTCTAGATGTAGGGACTGGACTGCTTTACCTATTGTGTTGTCTAGATGTAGGGACTGGCTGCTTTACCTATTGTGTTGTCTAGATGTAGGGACTGGACTGCTTTACCTATTGTGTTGTCTAGATGTAGGGACTGGACTGCTTTACCTATTGTGTTGTCTAGATGTAGGGACTGGGACTGCTTTACCTATTGTGTTGTCTAGATGTAGGGACTGGGCTGCTTTACCTATTGTGTTGTCTAGATGTAGGGGACTGCTTTACCTATTGTGTTGTCTAGATGTAGGGACTGCTTTACCTATTGTGTTGTCTAGATGTAGGGACTGGACTGCTTTACCTATTGTGTTGTCTAGATGTAGGGACTGGGCTGCTTTACCTATTGTGTTGTCTAGATGTAGGGACTGGACTGCTTTACCTATTGTGTTGTCTAGATGTAGGGACTGGACTGCTTTACCTATTGTGTTGTCTAGATGTAGGGACTGGACTGCTTTACCTATTGTGTTGTCTAGATGTAGGGACTGGACTGCTTTACCTATTGTGTTGTCTAGATGTAGGGACTGGACTGCTTTACCTATTGTGTTGTCTAGATGTAGGGACTGGACTGCTTTACCTATTGTGTTGTCTAGATGTAGGACTGGACTGCTTTACCTATTGTGTTGTCTAGATGTAGGGACTGGCTGCTTTACCTATTGTGTTGTCTAGATGTAGGGACTGGACTGCTTTACCTATTGTGTTGTCTAGATGTAGGGACTGGACTGCTTTACCTATTGTGTTGTCTAGATGTAGGGACTGCTTTACCTATTGTGTTGTCTAGATGTAGGGACTGGACTGCTTTACCTATTGTGTTGTCTAGATGTAGGGACTGGGCTGCTTTACCTATTGTGTTGTCTAGATGTAGGGACTGGACTGCTTTACCTATTGTGTTGTCTAGATGTAGGGACTGGCTGCTTTACCTATTGTGTTGTCTAGATGTAGGGACTGGACTGCTTTACCTATTGTGTTGTCTAGATGTAGGGACTGGACTGCTTTACCTATTGTGTTGTCTAGATGTAGGGACTGGACTGCTTTACCTATTGTGTTGTCTAGATGTAGGGACTGGACTGCTTTACCTATTGTGTTGTCTAGATGTAGGGACTGGACTGCTTTACCTATTGTGTTGTCTAGATGTAGGGACTGCTTTACCTATTGTGTTGTCTAGATGTAGGGACTGGACTGCTTTACCTATTGTGTTGTCTAGATGTAGGGACTGGACTGCTTTACCTATTGTGTTGTCTAGATGTAGGGACTGGACTGCTTTACCTATTGTGTTGTCTAGATGTAGGGACTGGACTGCTTTACCTATTGTGTTGTCTAGATGTAGGGACTGGGCTGCTTTACCTATTGTGTTGTCTAGATGTAGGGACTGGACTGCTTTACCTATTGTGTTGTCTAGATGTAGGGACTGCTTTACCTATTGTGTTGTCTAGATGTAGGGACTGGGACTGCTTTACCTATTGTGTTGTCTAGATGTAGGGACTGGACTGCTTTACCTATTGTGTTGTCTAGATGTAGGGACTGGCTGCTTTACCTATTGTGTTGTCTAGATGTAGGGACTGGACTGCTTTACCTATTGTGTTGTCTAGATGTAGGGACTGCTTTACCTATTGTGTTGTCTAGATGTAGGGACTGGGCTGCTTTACCTATTGTGTTGTCTAGATGTAGGGACTGGACTGCTTTACCTATTGTGTTGTCTAGATGTAGGGACTGGGCTGCTTTACCTATTGTGTTGTCTAGATGTAGGGACTGGACTGCTTTACCTATTGTGTTGTCTAGATGTAGGGACTGGACTGCTTTACCTATTGTGTTGTCTAGATGTAGGGACTGGGCTGCTTTACCTATTGTGTTGTCTAGATGTAGGGACTGCTTTACCTATTGTGTTGTCTAGATGTAGGGACTGCTTTACCTATTGTGTTGTCTAGATGTAGGGACTGGGCTGCTTTACCTATTGTGTTGTCTAGATGTAGGGACTGGACTGCTTTACCTATTGTGTTGTCTAGATGTAGGGACTGGGCTGCTTTACCTATTGTGTTGTCTAGATGTAGGGAC